>NC_045448.1:70897413-70949847 GCF_002776525.5 Piliocolobus tephrosceles | reverse complement strand
CCAAAGTAGACAGGACTGCAAGTCCCTGCCACCATGCCCGGCTAATTCCAAAGTAGACAGGACTGCAAGTCCCTGCCACCATGCCCGGCTAATTTTTGTGTTTTTAGTAGAGACAGGGTTTCACCATGTTAGCCAGGCTGGTCTCAAACTCCTGACCTCAGGTGATCCACCTGCCTCTGCTCCCCAAAGTGCTGGGATTGCAGGCACAAGCCACCGCGCCCAGTCAGAGCACAGCTTTCTTCAAAGAAGCTTGGGTTGAGTCAAACTCCCCACGGCCCTCAAACTAGAGTTCTCCTGCCATCTAGTGCCCAATGGCAGAAAATGGTTAAATTCCAATGACGGCCCCATTCCTTTGTTCCACCCCACCCCCATCTTGCACCCCCATGCCTGACATGGCTTTCTCTTCAGCCCCATATGCCAAGCAAACACCCACTCATCTCAGTTCAATTCAAAGCCTCAATTCAAGCCTTATCTCCTCTAAGAAAGCTTTCCTGAGGAACCCGGATGGCTCACTCCCTTCTTGCCAGCCTGGGCCACCTCCTCCAGCACACCTCTTCCAACACTGCCCCTTCCCCTTCTCCATGGAGTGTGCGTTTCCCTTCTCCACTGACGCTACCCTCTGGACCCGCACCCCTAGCTGACATATTCGATAAATGAATGCACACGACAGTACTGTTATGGGTGGGACAGTGAGGCATTCCGAATAAAACTGCTTCAGGAATTCAGAAACAGTTTCATGTTGCTGGCACATAGTGCTTCATTGATGATCTGCAGCCCCTGCTTTTCTCTGAGGTTCATTTTTTATTAGAAATAAATGCATAAATATACATCTACCCTGTGATCCAACAATCCCATTTCTAGATATTTACCCAAAAGAAAAGAAAATATGTGTCTACAAAAGACTTGGTCAAGGACTGCATGGTGGTGCATGCCCGTAATCCATTTGATAGGCAGAGGCAGGAGGATAGCTTGAGGCCAGGAGTTTGAAACCAGCCTGGACAACATAGCAAGATCCCATCTCCAAAAGGAAAAAAAAATGGTCAAGGATGTTCACAGTCACTTTATTCATAATAGCTACTAACTGGAAAAGATCCAAACACCCATCAGCAGGGGAATGGATCAACAAATGTAGGCTGGGCCCAGTGGCTCATGCCTGCAATCCTAGCATTTTGGGAGGCCGAGGTGGGTGGATCCCTTGAGCCCAGGAGTTGGAGACCTGCTTGGCTAATATGGTGAAACCCCGCGTCTACAAAAAAATACAAAAATTAGCCAGGCATGGTGGTGCATGCCTGTAATCCCAGTTACTCGGGAGGCTGAGACATGAGAATCACTTGAACCAGGGAGGTGGAAGCTGCAATGAGCCGAGTCCGCATTACTGCACTGCAGCCTGGGTGACAGAATGAGACCCTGTCTCAAAAAACAACAACAACAAATGTGATATGTCCATTCAATAAAACACTACTTAGCAGCAAAAACTAACCAACAACACAGTTCAATATCAAAAGCATTATGCTAAGCAATTTTTAGCAATATGCTATTAAAAAAAAAAGCCAGACAGAAAAGGAGTACTTATTGAATAATAACATACATATGACATTCTAGAAAGAGAAAATGTAATCTACAGTGACAGAAGCAGACCAGTGAGGGCAGGGGTGGGGAGAAGGGGAAGAAAGGACGGAGGTTGGGACAAGACAGAGTTTGGGTTTTTGTTGTTGTTGTTTAGAGACAGAGTCTCACTGTCGCCCAGGCTGGAGTGCAATGGCGTGATTTCGGCTCACTGCAATCTCTCCCTCCCGATTCAAGCAATTCTCCTGCCTCAGCCTCCCAAGTAGCTGGGACTACAGGCATGTGCCACCACACCCGGCTAATTTTTGTGTTTTTAGTAGAGACGGGGTTTCGCCATTTTGGACAGGCTGGTCTCAAACTCCTGTGCTCAGGTGATCCACCTGCCTCAGCCTCCCAAAGTGCTGGGATTACAATCCAGTCCAGAGCCACCGCGCCCGGCCGACAGGGTTTGTTAAAACTCATCAAGCAGCACGCCTAAGATCTGGGCATTTATCCGTATGTAAATTACATTAAATTATTTTAAAGAATGTAAAGGTAGGGATCAAGGGAGGGGAGGAGGAAAGGCAGACAGCAACCGCAGGGCAGGTGTCCCGGTGACTGGTTCCCAGGCGGGAGGACGACGGTGGGCTCGCAGACACCAGCATGCAGTGGCTCCGTTCGGCCGCCAGGTGGGGGGCGTGGGCCCGGGAAGGGCGGTGAGGGGGCGGGCCCGTACGCCGATTCCATATGGGCGCCGGCGCGGAGCGCCGCGGGGCAGCGCAGGGTAGCCATGGCGGAGCTGCAGCAGCTGCGGGTGCAGGAGGCGGTGGACTCCATGGTGAAGAGTCTGGAAAGAGAGAACATCCGGAAGATGCAGGTAGCGAGGTTGGGGCCGAACCGGGACCCTCTTCTCAGCGGGTGGGTTCCGGGCCCTTCTCTCAGCCACCACGCGACGCCTGGCACAGCAGCCCGCGTCCCCGCAGACCGGGTGTGGGCGGCCCTGGGGTCGCCGCGGCAGCCTCGGACAGGACTTCGGAAGCTTTGGCGGATCGGATGAAATCCTTGTGCCCTCGCCATGCGCGAGGCTGTTTTCCGCCCCGTCCAGCCCGGGGCGGGAGCGTCCCCGGCGGCAGGTGGGAAGCCCCTGGTGGCAGGCGCTCGCCCCACCACCTTCCCCTCTTACGCGGCCCCTTCCGCAAGTGAGCTGCCCGAGGCCCAGCAGAGGCGCTGCCAAGGTGAAAGACCAGAAAGGCGAGGGCTTCCGGCCTCCCCGATAGCCGGGTCATGCCCTCTTCTCTTGCGCCCAACCCCGCTTCACACAGCGCGGGTTTCTACACTGTTCTCTGAGCCCCGCAATGCCTGTGTGTGTGTCAGTCCTGCTTCTCTCACGGAGTATGCGTTTCCCAGATAGTGCCCCTTGAGTCATTGATTAGCGGGTTGGCTGCTCTCTGGTGGAATTTGTATTACTAGGTTGCTGACCTCTGAACCCCGTGGAAGAAGCACCTAGTTTTCAGAATTTGGCTTCGTCAGACCACCCTACCCTCACCCACTCGGGCATACCTCTGTTCACCCAACCATCGGTGCAACAGGTGCTGATGAGCTAGCAGCAAGGAGACCATGAAACACTACACTAGACATTGAGGATAATTTTCCCCAGTGGTGGTTTTAAGGTCCTGGTAGCTATCCTCAGGGAAGGCGAAAGCAGAAGGTAGAGAAGGAGGTGCAAATATACACAATGGCCTTCTAACTCCTGTAGTGCTCCATAGTCATCTGTGTCCCCAGAGGCTTTCCTACCTAATCTCTCTCTGCCCTCTCTCCCCAGGGTCTCATGTTCCGATGCAGCGCCAGCTGTTGTGAGGACAGCCAGGCCTCCATGAAGCAGGTGCACCAGTGCATCGAGCGCTGCCATGTGCCTTTGGCTCAAGCCCAGGCTTTGGTCACCAGTGAGTTGGAGAAGTTCCAGGTGAGAAATATCCTAGACAGAGCACTCTAGTCTTTGATACAGACTTTTACAGGAGATGACAAGCATTTGTTCAAAACTCTTGGCTTTAGTGTCTTGGTTCTGTTAACGGTTGTGATAGTCATGGCCAACCAGTTTTCACAGGATTTGAAATTTTGCACAAAGTCTTGGCAGTCAAGTGCCTTAAGTTGAACATCATTTCCTATAGAAATGATGTAGGCCAAGTGCGGTGGCTCATGCCTGTAATTCCAGCACTTTGGAAGGCTGAGGCCGGTGGATCATGAGAGCAAGAGATCAAGATCATCCTGGCCAACATGGTGAAACCTCGTCTCTACTAAAATACAAAAAATTAGCCAGGCGTGGTGGCACGCACCTGTAGTCTCAGATACTAGGGAGGCTGAGGCAGGGGAATCTCTTGAACCTGGGAGGCGGAGTTGCAGTGAGCCAAGATCACACCACTGCACTCTAGCCTGGCAACACAGCGAGACTCTGTCTCAAAAAAAAAAAAAAAAAATGATGTAATGGGGAGTTACCAGGGGAGTTCATGACCCAGAGCCCTTATACAGTTTGTTGGGGAGGAAGCGTTTGTTTGTTCCTTTTGCTATAACCACCAAATATAGTATGTATACTGTATAATATAAAGTTTCCTGGCTGGGCGCATAGCTCACGCCTGTAATCCCAACACTTTGGGAGGCCAAGGCGGGTGGATCTCGAGGTCAGGAGTTCGAGACCATCCTGGCCAACATGGTGAAACCCCGTCTCTACTAAAACTACAGAAATTATCTGGGCATGGTGGTGGGTGCCTGTAATCCCAAGCTACTCAGGAGGCTGAGGCAGGAGAATCGCTTGAAACCAGAAGGCACAGGTTGCAGTGAGCCAAGATCACGTTCCATTGCACTCCAGCCTGGACAACAAGAGCGAAACTCTCAAAAAAAAAATAATAATAATGGCCGGGCACGGTGGCTCACGCCAGTAATCCCAGCACTTTGGGAGGCTGAGGAGGGCGGATCACGAGGTCAGGAGATACAGACCATCCTGGCTAATACAGTGAAACCCCATCTCTACTAAAAATACAAAAAATTGGCCAGGCGTAGTGGCGGGCACCTGTAGTCCCAGCTACTCGGGAGGCTGAGGCAGGAGAATGGCATGAACCTGGGAGGCGGAGCTTGCAGCGAGCTGAAATTGCGCCACTGCACTCCAGCCTAGGCGACAGAGACTCTGTCTCAAAAAATAAAATAAAATAAAAATAAATAAATAAAGTTTCCTAAAACATATTAATTTATTTTTAAAACAGCAGAATCTCTAGAAAGGTAGGATAGCCTTGAAAAGGTAAAGATTAGAATAACACCCTTCCACCATTTTGTGGACTTATACACCCACCCAGGACTGCCCCTACTTGCTATACCCAGAGGGCCGCCCCTCTGTCACTAAGGAGCAGTCATTTATGTAAATCATTATTACTGTTGACTCACTGATTTCTGGCTCACAAGCCCCTCTGAGGTTACTAAAAGAGCTCCCTCTTTCCTTCTCTGGAGCAAAGAGTATCCACAACTTCATTTTACTCCCATCTTCTAAGTATATTTTTCTGGAACCTGGGGGAAGCAAACCTACTTCCAAGCCAGCCTTTCATAGCCTGAGGTTCCATCCACATGGAAAACTTATACCTAATGTGATACATCTTTACATTTTTCCATTCAAAACTTCAAAGTTACTGCCATTATGAAGGAATAACTTCTTCAAGATCATGGAACCCCAAAGGGTTTCTTTGGGTTCTTTTTGACAGCTAGTTTTATAGATGGGGTCTTTGAAAATTTGATTCTTGGATTGCTCTATAACTCTCCTTGCATTATCTTTTTAGTCCTCTCCAAGTGGACTTTCACTCTTCACTGGGCCAGAACTCTCCTGCCACTCACCTCCATGGGGCCGAATCCGGGGGTCATTTCTCAGTCTTCATCTTACTCTGTCTGCATCATTGACACAATGGATCCCTCTCCTTCTTAAAGCACTTTATTCAGTTGGTCACCAGGATGTCTCACTCGCCTTGTTTTCTGCCTCCTTCCTTAGCCTCCCTGTCTTGCCCTCCTTTGCTATCTCTTCCCCGCTCCAGCCTCTGAGCATCAGAGTGCCCAGGACTGTCCTTGTTTCTTTTCTCCTTTCTGACTACTTCTCTAGTCTCCTCTAGCCTCATAGCTGTAAATATAATCTCTATGCTGACAGCTCCTGCATTTATATCTATAGGCCAGACCTCACTCATAAACTCCACATTCACATATCCAACTAATTCCTCAACATCTCCATTTACTTTGTCTCTTTCCTCTCACTGGAATATAAGTTCTGTATGGGTAAGAACTTTGTTTTACTCACTGCTATATTCCCTAACATTAAAAGAGTGCCCGGCACATAGTAGATGCTCAATAAATATTTGTTGAATTGAATGTTTTCCTGTAGAAAGAACAGACTTTAGACCGGGCGTGGTGGCTCACACCTGTAATCCCAGCACTTTGGGAGGCCGAGGCAGGCGGATCACCTGAGGTCAAGAGTTTGAGACCCATCTGACCAACATAAAGAAACCCCCTCTCAGGCCGGGCACGGTGGCTCAAGCCTGTAATCCCAGCACTTTGGGAGGCCGAGACGGGCGGATCACGAGGTCAGGAGATCGAGACCATCCTGGCTAACACGGTGAAACCCTGTCTCTACTAAAAATACAAAAACTAGCCGGGCGAGGGGGCGGGCGCGTGTAGTCCCAGCTACTCAGGAGGCTGAGGCAGGAGAATGGCGTAAACCCGGGAAGGGGAGCTTGCAGTGAGCTGAGATCCGGCCACTGCACTCCAGTCCGGGCGACAGAGCGAGACTCTGCCTCAAAAAAAAAAAAGAAACCCCCTCTCTACTAAAAATACCAAATTAGCTGGGCATGGTGGCGCATGCCTGTAATCCCACCTACTCAGGAGGCTGAGGCAGGAGAATCACTTGAACCTGGGAGGCGGAGGTTGTGGTGAGCCGAGATCATGCCATTGCACTCCCGCTCAGGCAACAAGAGCGAAACTCTGTTTAAAAAAAAAAAAAGAAGATGTTTGTAAGTCTTACAATAACCTCTAGGGACCTCTCATTTCCTGGAAGAATGTTCTGTACAATTTATTCTGTCATTCACCTGCTTTCTAGTAATAGTTTGAGCCCTCCTGGTGCCATCTTCTGTTGGAGTCAAGACAGTCTTGGAAAGCCAAA
Source organism: Piliocolobus tephrosceles (assembly GCF_002776525.5). Classification (NCBI taxonomy): domain Eukaryota; kingdom Metazoa; phylum Chordata; class Mammalia; order Primates; family Cercopithecidae; genus Piliocolobus; species Piliocolobus tephrosceles. The sequence goes on along the minus strand of NC_045448.1, from coordinate 70,943,120 downwards.
CACAGTGGCTCACACCTATAATCCCAACATTTTGGGAGGCAGAGGAGGGAGAATCACTTGAGCCCAGGAGTTCGAAACCAGCCTGGGCAACCTAGGGAAATCCCATCTCTACAAAAATAATTTCTAAGAAAATATTAGCCAGGAGTGGCGGCATGTGCCTGTGGTCCTAGCTACTTGAGAGCGGAGGTGGAAAGATAGTGTTAGCCTCGGACGTTGAGTCTGCAGTAAGCCATAATTGTGCCACTGCAGCGCAGCACTCCAGCCTGGGCAACAAAGTGAGACTCTGTCTCAAAAAAAAAAAACAAAAAACAAACAAACAAACAAACAAAAAAACTTGGCCAATCACACTACCATGTCCCTTTAATTGACCAAGATAATACATATTAAACCTGTACCACAGGGCCTAACACATAATGAGCACACAGTAAGTAGATGGAGGCCTTACTCTCAGCTTTTTCTGCCTTCTTCCTTCTTGCCACAGGACCGCCTGGCCCGGTGCACCATGCATTGCAACGACAAAGCCAAAGATTCAATAGATGCTGGGAGTAAGGAGCTTCAGGTGAAGCAGCAGCTGGACAGTTGTGTGACCAAGTGTGTGGATGACCACATGCACCTCATCCCAACTATGACCAAAAAGATGAAGGAGGCTCTCTTATCCATTGGGAAATAAAAGTCTTTGCCAGTGGCCATTGGGGCTAAGGGCAAGAATATATTTTTTATAAGGAATTGGGAACTTTAGTCTTTTAAGCAAGGTTTACAAATGAAGAAATGAAGGATGGCCACAAGTGTAAGGCATATGTCACTTGCCTCTGGACACTGGTTATTTTATGTTTCAGTCCTAAAAAAAATGAAATGGAAAAAAGTGGTGCTAAATCGGGTCAGAGAGATTACAGGAGAGTTTTAGAGCTTATTATTTCCTGTGGCCAGCGCTTGTCCTGGCAATAAGGCTCTCCCCTGTAACAAGCCAGAGCCTTCCAAGGTACCAGACTCTTCTTACTGCACAGGTACTAACAGGCTGGCAGGTTAGAGTTGGTGGAGTCTGAGGAGACATATTTTCTCTTTGTTGCCAACCTCCTGTTTACCAGAAGTGTCACCACACCATTTTCCATAAGCTGTGAAACAAAATCAATGAGGTCACTAACTTAGAAGGGAAAGAAAGTTTTCTGGGTCTTTGTTTTGTTGGTTTTGGGTAATTTATACAAGGACATACAAGTTGATCTTAAGATGTGGAATTGGGAGGGAGACTAGTTTGGATAAGAACTTTGAAAGGTTCCTTGTGGATCCCCATTTCTGGTCATCAAGATGTGGATGTATGTTTCTTAAAATTATTACATGCTGCATTTTTCAGCCTGGAGACCATGCAGAAACATGAGAGGTGATGACACACTAATTATGGGAAGCAGAATTACTGGCTGATGGCCCCTGAGGCTGTGTATAGCAAAATGACAGGACAATCTTGCAGTAACACTTTTCCCTTGAAGAGAAGGGGGTTTTGATTTTGATATATACTAGTATCTAGGAATGAACAGTAAAAGAGGAGCAGTTGGCTACTTGATTATAACAGAGTAATGAAGTACTGGATTTGGAAAAACCTGGTTTTATTAGAACAGATGGAATGAAAGCCTAAACCTAGCATTGCCTACTTAGCCCCCTGAATTAACAGAGCCCAATTAAGACAAACCCCTGACAACAGGAATTCAAGAGAGAAAAAGTAAGCAACTTGGGCTAGGATGAGCTGACTCCCTTAGAGCAAAGGAGGGGCAGCCCCCATTACCAAATACTATTTTTGCCTGGGGCTTGTGCAGCTGGCAGTGTTCCTGCCCTGGCATGCAACTTATTGTTTTGATAGCAACTTCGTTGTATTTTCACCAACTTATTACTTGAAATTATAGCCTGTCCATTTGCTGTTTCTAGGCTGTGACATATTTTCTTAGTGGTTTGGTTTTAAAAATAAATAAAGTTTAATTTTCTCCCCACTATTGTGTTTTCTTTCCTTATATCTGGGCAGTGAATATATAACTTTCTCAGGATGCTTCTCCTTTTAAAAGGTTAAATGAGTTTAAAATGTCCAGAAGAGTAGAAATTAGTTGTTATGGTTCAGATTCAGAACTGGTTCATTGTAAATGGGAAAAACTTTGAGAGGAGACTAGGACATTGTGACTTGAAGTTCATTAATGTAGAAAAGAAACTATGAGGCTAAAAAGAGAAATTCATTATCTATGTCAGTCTCTAGCTTCAACTAAACACTAATAGCAAGTGGTAGTAAAGGTACAAAGCTATGACCCTGCTAGAAAAAAATAAGAGTGTCTAGGATTTTGAGTACTAAGAGAGTGCTAAATATGTGATGAGTTTAAGTCTTTACTATCATTGGTATTTAAATAGAGCCATTCCAGATATCAGGAATTAACTGAATTTTTGAGAACCATCCCCTATTTAAAATGAACACGGCATTCTATTTTGGCTTAGTCTTCTATAATCCGTGCATTCTCCTATTTTGGGGTAACATAACTGGGAACAAGTCTGAGGCCACTTTTTACACATCTTGACATGAAAAAGGAATACCTTGTATTAGAGAATGTTTGTGTGCTGCACTTCACGTTTTATATACGGGGCAATGGCACATCAGTGAGTTCTGGAGGTAGTGTTTGAAAAATTGCAGAACTGCCAGGCATGCTGGCTCATGCCTGTAATCTCAGCATTCTGGGAGCTGGAGGCAGGCAGATCTCTTAAGGCCAGGAATTCGAGAACAGCCTGGGCAACAAAGCAAGACGTCGTCTCTACAAAAAAAAAAAAAAAAAATTAGCTGGGTACAGTGGCTTGCGCCTGTAGTCTAAATAACTCAGGAGGCTGAGGTGGGAGGATTGATTGAGGCCAGGGGTTCGAGGTTGCAGTGAGCCATGATCACACCATGCACCCCAGCCTGGGTGACAGAGCAAGACCTCATCTCAAAACAAAAAAAAATTTTTTTTTGCAAGACCCGTCAGTCGGAAATAGATTGAAATTCTTGGAGACAGGCCCAGTCACCTTACTCTCCAATGGTGCTGAGGCTGCTAATTTGCATGTTACCGGAACCCTACTTGGTCTGACAGTATGCTATAGGATACCTGCCAAAGAAATACAGAGGCCCGGCCGGGCGCGGGTGTCTCACGCCTGTAATCCTGGCACTTTGGGAGGCCGAGGCGGGCGGATCACGAGGTCGGGAGATCCAGACCATCCTTGCTAACACAGTAAAACCCCATTTTTACTAAAAATACAAAAAATTAGCCGGGTGTGGCGGCGTGTGCCTGTAGTCCCAGCTACTCAGGAGGCTGAGGCAGGAGAATGGTGTGGAACTCAGGAGGCGGAGCTCGCAGTGAGCCGAGACCGAGCCACTGCACTCCAGCCTGGGGGACAGAGCGAGACTGTCTCAAAAAAAAAAAAAAAAAAAAGAAATATAGAGGCCCATTCCTCCAGGGATCATTATTTGGTATATTGGTATATATGAAGAAAACAAGCGATACGATCCACAGACATGCGGGATTTGCCGGGTTTGCCCAGAAGTTAGAGAGGGGACTGTTATCTTAATATTTCAATTTTATTTTTTAAATAGAGGAGGGGTCTCGCTATGTTGCCCAAGCTGGTCTGGAACTCCTGGGCTCAAGAGATCCAAAGTTCTGGGATTTACGACGCCCGGCTTTTTTTTTTTTTTTTTTTTTTTTTTTTTTTTTTTTTGGCTGTTCCATAGACAAGAACATGGATACCCCATCGTCAGAATACCGGTTCTCTCAATTTTGCACAAGGAAAACCGAATTTAGAAAGGTGCCTAGAGGGCCTACCCCTCTGTCCTGGCCAATCGCTGACGACGCAACCGGAAGCTCAGCGATGACCGAGGCGCTCAGATATCGCGAGTGAAGTGTTAAAAACTGCCAACAATCGATTGGCTAACTAGGTCGATGACGCCAAACGCAAGACGCCGGGCGTACCGCGGGAGCCTGAGGGAAGCCGTGCATTCCGTTCCAAGGCGTCTGTGAGCCCGCGGAGTATACGCCATGAGCAAAGCTCACCCTCCCGAGTTGAAAAAGTAAGTATGTGTGAGAGCCAAACCGAAGTGGTCGCTTCTTTGCGTCCCCCGAGTCCCTTGGTGTTTCAAGGTGAATGGCTTGAGCCGCTTCACCTTATTTCTTCTTCCGGTCCGGCCAGGCTCCGGCGCATGAGACGTGAAGCCCGCGCAGAGCTCGCGCGTCGGCGTGGTTACCGCCGGCAGCCACCGCACCTCCTTCTGGCCGACTAGTCTCTCTGTCCCGCGCTCCGGTTCCTGGTCACCCGGCGCTGTCCCTCGTTCCTTGAAGATCTCCAATGCCACCTTTTGTTGAACATCTCTAATAGCATCATGTTCGAGATAGAGGGCTAGAGGGGAAAATTCTCTCAGGAACTAAGGAGGGGATGGAAGGGAAGGGTTTTTAAAACTATGTGAGGCATTGGAATCCAAAAGCCACTTTAGTCTTAGAGAATGTGTTTGTAGTTGTTTCTTTGAGCTTTTACTTAGAAACCTCATTCTTTTTTCTTGCCTATTTTTACATTAAGCTTGAATGTCATGTGTTATCTTGCTCTGATACTGAAACTATGTAAGAACATTCATTTATTTTTTATTAGAACATTAATTTTTTTCTAATCAGAGAAGGCTAATTTTTTGTGAAGTTTTTTTTACACACCCAGTAAAGACAAACAACTTTAAGGAGGAGAGCCTTAATTTAGGTAGGACTCAACGTAAAACTTTAAACTCCTCAAATACTTTTTGACTGGACTTAACAGCTTATGTGTTTCCTCAGTACGTTTCTGTTTTGCTTGTACTCCCTGATGCTGGAATTCTACATGTGTTAATTGGATTGCACAAAGGATGCAAAGTTTTTACAGGAATCAATTTTTTCTGGCGTAGCATGTGGTTGGCTTTGTGTATAGTTCATTTATTACCAGGCTCATGGAAGTCAGACATAAGGAAAAGTTCCTATTTAATAATTTTGCGGCCAGGGACGGTGACTCACGCCTGTAATCCCAGCACTTTGGGAGGCCAAGGTGGGTGGATCACCTGAGGTCAGGAGTTCGAGACCAGCCTGGCCAACATGGTGAAACCCCATCTGTACTAAAAATACAAAAAATTAGCCAGGAATGGTGGCATGCGCCTGTAGTCTCAGCTACTCGGGAGGCTGAGGCAGGAGAATCGCTTGAACCCGGGAAGTGGAGGTTGCAGTGAGTCAAGATCTCGCCATTGCCCTCCAGCCTAGGCAACAAGAGCGAAACTCAGTTTCAAATAATAATAGTAGTTTTGCATTTAAAGGTGCATTTGTATCAAAGCCATCTTTTGTATGAAAACTACTTTCATGTATATTTTAGTTAGGTCTGTTAAGGAATTAATTATTAAAACATAGCCCAACGTTAGAAAAATAGAAGTTAGTCAGAAATTATTGTGAAAATTACTCTTTTTATCTGAAAGTTATTTTATTGGTGAGTTGGTGATGTGAGTATCATCAGGGACTGGTGAAATGGTGATTTTTTTTTTTTAAACAGAAGGACCATTCTCTACTTGTAATCTAAGATTTTATTTGTGATTCATAACATAGTTTTTGAAAATTTCAGAGAAGGAAGCTAGTTTTAATACCTTTCTCTTCTCATCCATAGGTTTCATGAATTGTGAAATCCCGTGAGATCTGCCGCCAAAATGACTTTCAAATTTTTTCTTCCTTTGCTTTCTCAAAGATAGCATCTTCTTTTACACCATTATGCCCTCCTTCAGGCTTAGCGTAACTCAGGGGTTCTTAAAAGGGGGGTAAGGACTCTGGTGTTACCGGCTTCTAGTGAGTAGACACCAGGGATGCTGCTAAACATCCTACCGTTATTCGACTGCCCCCAACAATACAAAATTACCTTGTCCCAAATGTCATTATTGCAGAAGTTGAGATACACTGGCTTAGCTGAATTTTTCCTTCCACTTCTTAAAATTCGCTGCCACAGTGGTCTTGCCAGTGACATCTTTAATAATTTATCACAGTAAAGGCCAGGCGCGGTGGCTCAAGCCTGTAATCCCAGCACTTTGGGAGGCCGAGACGGGCGGATCACGAGGTCAGGAGATCGAAACCATCCTGGCTAACACTGTGAAACCCCGTCTCTACTAAAAAATACAAAAAACTAGCCGGGCGAGGTGGCGGACGCCTGTAGTCCCAGCTACTCCGGAGGCTGAGGCGGGAGAATGGCGTAAACCCGGGAGGCAGAGCTTGCAGTGAGCTGAGATCCGGCCACTGCACTCCAGCCCCAGCGACAGAGCGAGACTCCGTCTCAAAAAAAAAAAAAAAAAAATTTATCACAGTATGCAAAATTGAATCTATACTTAAGCCAGCATTCAAACGCCAAACCTTACAGCTGCTAATACTTACATGTTCCCTTCTCCAGTCAAACTGAACTATTTGTGTTTGCTCTGACTTGCTGTGTGACTTCGAAAAATTGATTTAGCTTTTCCAAGCCTAGTTCTCCATCTGTAAAAACGGTAGAAATGACAGACCATAATTGCATTCAAAGTCGTTGTAAAGATTGTATAAGATCTTGTGTTATATTTGATATGTTTTATGTATCTTATTAAAATACAGTTCATCATACTTCATAAATATATGTGTGTATATATATATTTTATATATATATTTTTTTTTTCTTTTTTCTTTTTTTTTGAGATGGAGTTTCGCTCTTATTTCCCAGACTGGAGTGCAATGGCACAATCTCGGCTTACGGCAACCGTTGCCTCCTGGGTTCAAGCAATTCTCCTGCCTCAGCCTCCCCATAGCTGGGATTACAGGCATGCACCACCACACCCGGCTAATTTTTGTATTTTTTTTTTTTTTTTTTTTTTTTAGTAGAGACGGGGTTTCTCCATGTTCGTCAGGCTGGTCTTGAACTCCCGACCTCAGGTGATTCACCTGTCTCAGCCTCCCAAAGTGCTGGGATTACAGGTGTGAGCCACTGCACGTGGCCCATAAATATATTTTTACTTGTAAATGTATCTACTCCCTCCTTCAGTCATGCTCCTTGTTTTATATTTACATTCCCCCGTGATAATCCCATACATTAAAATTGACTAAGTGCCCCACTTTATGGCCCATATACTAAACTTTTTTTTTCCATTTTTTTATTTTTTTTATTTTATTTTATTTTTTTTTTGAGGCGGAGTCTCGCTCTGTCGCCCGGACTGGAGTGCAGTGGCCTGATCACAGCTCACTGCAAGCTCCGCCTCCTGGGTTTACGCCATTCTCCTGCCTCAGCCTCCCGAGTAGCTGGGACTACAGGCGCCCGCCACCTCGCCCGGCTAGTTTTTGTATTTTTAGTAGAGACGGGGTTTCACCGTGTTAGCCAGGATGGTCTCGATCTCCTGACCTCGTGATCCGCCCGTCTCGGCCTCCCAAAGTGCTGGGATTACAGGCTTGAGCCACTGCGCCCGGCCCCTTTTTTTTATATTTTAAAATTTGAATGAAATTTCATGTTTTCTGGCCTATAAATGGAAGAGGTTAAAAACTGGTTTGACTGCATGGCTTAGTATTCTCGTATTCCACTAAAATAGAATTTTCTTTTAATTCATATTGTTTGAAGTTTCAAATGTGCATTTATTATACTAAAGTATACTTAAATGTTGAAGACTACCCTGAACATTTATGCTTGATGCTTTAACATTAAATGAACACTATTTATCTCAAATATAAAATACTTGTTGAATTGGATATGATTTGATTACTGTTTGCTGTCTTTACAACTTAGTTTTGGAAATAACCAAATGTAGGCAAGTCTTTGTTTTTCTATTATGACTATAAAATCCAATCATTGAAAATTAGGTCAGTGAGACCAGATGTGGTAGCTCATGCCTGTGTAATCCCAGCAGCACTTTGGGAGGCTGAGAGGGAGCATTTTTTTGAAGCCAGGAATTCAAGACCAGGTTGGGAACATAGTGAGACTCCATCTCTTTAAAAAAAAAAAAAAAAACTTCGGTCAATGAAACAACATAGTATTGAACAATAAGAATGTTTTCGTAATTCACATTAGTATACTTAATGTAGATTAATATAGTTTAAATATATTTCATTTTTATTGTCTTTCCTCTTTCCAAGTTACTTTGCGTCGTAGAATGTCTAATTTAGGTAACCCTTTATGCCCCCTCTCTCTCTTCTTTTTTTTTTTTTTTTTTTTTTACCTGAGACGGGTTTTCACTCTATTGCCCAAGCTGGAGTGCAGTGGCGCATTCATGGCTCACTGCAGCCTCAACTTCGCAGGCTCCAGTGATTCTCCGACCTCAGCCTCCCAAGTAGCTGGAACCATAGGCACGTGCCACCACCCCCAGCTAATTTTTGTATTTTTGGTGGAGATGGGGTTTCACCATGTTGCCCAGGATGGTCTCAACTCCTGAGCTCAAGCAGCCCACCCACCTCAGCCTCCTAAAGTGCTGGGATTACAGGCATGAGCTACCTCGCCCTACTCCCTCCCTCTTTACAGCAATATAGTATTTTTACTATTTTAAATTTCATTATTCCCATTGTATAAATTTTAGCAAATTATCTTAACTATACCTATTTATGTACTTGTTTATGCTTAAATTTTTTTAATTGGTTATATAATCTTTACCCTTTTCCTTTTTCAGATTTATGGACAAGAAGTTATCATGTAAGTTTGTTGTTGTTTTGGACTTTTTTTAAATCATTCAATTGCTTTTTACGTGTGTCTTAGCAATATGTTTGGAGCAACTTTATAAAAATTTAAAGCACACAGGACCTCTAATTCACATCCATTAATTAAACAGATTACTTAATCCTAACTTGACAATTTTATTTACCTAATTTCTGATATTTAATGAATTTAACAGGACTTCAGACTTTATCTTATATAAGCCTTTCTTCACTCTGGCAAAATTAACAGGATTTATCAACCTTTTTTCTTTAAACAAGCTACAAAGGACTTAGACAAGGAATAATTATTTTGTTTCTTGGGAATATGTAGGAATAACAGATTTGTTCAATTTATCTAAAAATCTGACCCACACAGTACTTGAAATATATGTGGGGGAAAAAACCGTGAGTGTTAGAAGTAAGCAGCCTTCAGCTTGAGTCTCACTTCTGCCATACAGTAGCTGTATAACCATGAACCCAGTTACTTAAAAGCTTGGGCATGGTGGCTTACACCTGTAATCCCAGCACTTTGGGAAGCCAAAGCAGAAGGATCCTTTGAGCTCAGGAGTTGGAGACCAGCCTGGGCAACGTAAGGGGGCCCCCATCTTCATAAAAATTTTAAAAAGCTCTAAAGTTTAGTTCTGTCCTATAAGGATAATACTACTTTTTAGGATTCTTATAAATTAAAATGTGGAAGTAAATACAAAAATGTTTAACCCAGTTCTTGGCATACAGTAAGGATAGTGGGTCAAACATCTCAAATACTTGTGTTTTATCCCACCTGATTTCTAGTGAATGCTTGGTAGCTAATGGACAGTTTATCTAAAACGTCTTTTTCCCTTTTTAATAGTGAAATTAAATGGTGGCAGACATGTCCAAGGAATATTGCGGGGATTTGATCCCTTTATGAACCTTGTGATAGATGAATGTGTGGAGATGGCGACTAGTGGGCAACAGAACAATATTGGAATGGTGGTAAGTTAAAGATAGAAGATTTCTCTTGGATATTTCATTTTTCTTTTGGAGTGTGTATTAACTTTCCTAGTTAGTAACCCCCAGAAACGGCAAATAACAGGCAAGATTAGACTTTCCATCTCGTTTTTAGCTGAACATATGGCAGTTACTCAGATGTGGTAATATCCTGGTTACCTGTAGGTAATATCTCAACTATACAGAACCTAAGGTCTTAGGGCTTGAAATAGCTGTTGGAAATCCTTTTTAAGCTTTATTCTACAATAGAGGCTCATAGTTGGTCCTTCATTAGAGCAGGAGTTCTGAAACCTTAATGTGTATATGAATCCCCAGGGAATCTTGTTAAAATGAAGATTCTACTTCAGTAGGTGTGGGGCGGAACTTAATTAAGGTTTTGCATTTCTGCTAATGCCTAATGCAGATCTGCCAGTTCACAGGTAACACTTTCTGATTTTACTTGTATACATAGTTAACCTCGGTTTTCTGGTTTAACATACCCAAAATTTTAAGGTAGCCAAGGTAAACGTTACAAGGGATAATCACAGTGACAGTTATTCACATGAGAGAAAAAGCAGGAAAAAATTAAAAAGCATATACTGAGCCCTCATAGGATTAAACATTCCTACATTCATTGGGCTGTAGTTTTAGTGATTACTGAAGAAGAGTTTTGATACCCCACCCCCACTTTGAGTCCTTCTTTGTCTAACACAGGACAACATACCTAATAAAGTGGTAAACCCAAAGTTATTGAAAAAGGTGAGCCAAAAAGGACAACTTACTTTTAGCAAATTATTAAGCATAAAGACCTCCAAGGAGTGTTAAGAGTTGCTAATTATTAACCTTGATTTATTAACCTTGATTTTTAAGTTTGAGCAGTACAGTTGAAGATAGACCTATTTTGACATCTCTGCCTCTTTAATTTTTTTACATACTTTTTTTTTTTTTTTTGAGACGGAGTCTCGCTCTGTCACCCAGGCTGGAGTGCAGTGGCCAGATCTCAGCTCACTGCAAGCTCCGCCTCCCAGGTTTATGCCATTCTCCTGCCTCAGCCTCCCAAGTAGCTGGGACTACAGGCACCCGCCACCTCGCCTGGCTAGTTTTTTTTTTTTGTATTTTTTAGTAGAGACGGGGTTTCGCCATGTTAGCCAGGATGGTCTCGATCTCCTGACCTCGTGATCCGCCCGTCTCGGCCTCCCAAAGTGCTGGGATTACAGGCTTGAGCCACCGCGCCCGGCCTACATACCATTCTTTCCAAGGTTTGTGTTATTACTTATTTCAGATACTTTTTTCAGATACTTATTTCAGATACTTTTACTGTATTTTGAAAAGCAAATCAATAGTCATGACTGAATAAAGTTTAGAGTCTCCAGATACCACAGTGTACCCCCAAGTTCCTTGTAAATTGACTTGTTTTTCAGGTATATTCGCTTGTGAGCTTCTGTTGAATAAGGCTGCCAGCATCATTAGTAGACAAGTCCTTGTAAAAACACTTTCTAGATACCCCAAGATTTTCCTCTAAGCCCTTATTTTTACAAATAAATTTTCATTCTAATAGAAGGTGGATTTGGTTTTTAGTTCCTTGCAACAAATTTGCTGAAAAGGATTCAGGAAGGAATCCTAATTGTCAATTCTGCTTTGAGAATAAGATTAGAGAATTATATAACACACTGCTCATTGGAATTTTATCAGAGAAGGAATAGAGCATCCCTCTGTCAGTTTTCCCCCAAAACTTTATGGACTTAATTTTCTTTGCACAGAAATTAGTTGAAAGCACTGCCATCCCAAGTCATTTAAGTAATGATTACCTAGTGTGTTGGGCAGCCTCCTGTTCCATCTCTGAGGTTTATGTGACACACACACCCCCAACCCCCAGCCAAAGAAAAAAAAAGTTTTCATCAACAGACAATGATTCTTGCTGCTGAGTCTTCACTTTGAAAAAGAAATAATAATACATCAGTCTTCTTTAATAAAAAAACATTTTAAAAGGCAAGAACAGAGATTAACTTTTTGACTTTTCTAAAGTTGGAAGAAGGGAAACACATAAGTTAAGATTTTGTTCGTTTTGGCTGGGCACGGTGGCTCAAGCCTGTAATCCCAGCACTTTGGGTGGCCGAGACGGGCGGATCAAGAGGTCAGGAGAACGAGACCATCCTGGCTAACACGGTGAAACCCCGTCTCTACTAAAAAATACAAAAAACTAGCCGGGCGAGGTGGCGGGCGCCTGTAGTCCCAGCTACTCGGGAGGCTGAGGCAGGAGAATGGCATAAACCCAGGAGGCGGAGCTTGCAGTGAGCTGAGACCTGGCCACTGCACTCCAGCCTGGGCAGCAGAGCGAGACTCCGTCTCAAAAAAAAAAAAAAAAAAAAAAAAAAGATTTTGTTCGTTTTGTTAGAAGTTGTTTGACAAAGGACAGTTGGTTTCAATATTACCTTGTCCAAGTCAGTGATCCATTGAGGCCACTGAAATTATTTAATACTGTTTTATTGCAGTTATGTGTGTATTGGCTGGGCACAGTGGCTCACATCTATAATCCCAGCAGTTTGAGAGGCTGACGCAGGAGGATCACTTGAGCCCAGGAGTTCAAGATCAGCTTGGGCAACACAGTGAGACCTCATCTCTACAAAAAATTTAGAAAATTAGCTGGGCATGGTGGTGTGCACCTGTAGTCCCAGCTACTCAGGAGGCTGAGGCAGGAAGATCACCTGAACCCAGGAAGTCGAAGCTGCAGTGAGCTGAGATCACACCACTGCACTCCAGTCTGTGACAAAGCGAGATCCTGTCTCAAAAAGAAAAAGGATATGTGTGTGTTTTCAGGAGTTTGTTTGTTTTTAAACTGTCAGCTGGATCATTACCTAATGATAAATCTCAAGTATTTTCTGAGACATCCCCAGAGTTGTCAGTGGCATCGCCTCTATCTTACATTTTATTATATTACATAATTCAGGCAGTCTTGCTAGAGTTGTGCTTCTGTAGCAGCATTGAAGCACAACAAAAGGAGCAGTATGTAATTCTGGACCTGATGGTTCAAGTTTGATTTGGAGAATTAGACCTCAAACACAGTGGCAAAGAGGAAGAGCACTACAGTAGGCCTCCTTTATCGTAGGTACCAGAAACCACAGATAGTAGTGAACCCTTTGCACAAATTTGTGTGTGTGTGTGTGTGACAGAGTCTCACTCTGTTACCCAGGCTGGAGTGCAAAGGTGTGGTCTCAGCTCACTGCAACTCCGCCTCCTGGGTTCAAGCGATTGTCCTGCTTCAGCTTCCCAAGTAGCTGGGACTATAGGCACACACCACCACACCCAGCTAATGTTTGTATTTTTAGTAGAGACAGGGTTTCAGTATGTTGGCCAGGCTAGTCTCAAACTTCTGACCGCGTGATCCACCTGCCTTGGCCTCCCAAAGTGCTGGGATTACAGGCATGAGCCACCACACCTGGCCAGCATGAATTTCTTTTTACTGCTTCACAATCTCACAGATGGAAGATTCGTCCTTACCATAAATCTTAGCAGTCTCAACATATGATTCTTTTTCTTATTAAGTCAAGAACTTGTACCTTTTCACTTAAAGGAAGCACTTTACAGCTTCTCTTTGGCATATCTGTATTGCCAGCATCACTGCTCTTATACTTTCAGGCTATTATTAAGTGAAATAAGGGTTACTTGAACACAGGTAATCCTTTGATAGCACAACAGTCAATCAAAAAACTGAGATAACTGATTAATGGGCAGCATGGAGATGCTAGACAAAGGATAATCCACGTCCAGGGACAGTATCATCACACTGTGAGGTATCATCACACTGCTCAGAACAGCATGCAATGTAAAACTTATGGATTATCTGTTTCTGGGATTATACATTTAATATTTTTGGACCACAGATAAGATGGGACAAAGTTCACCATCTAACCTTATTTTCTAAATAATATCTGACAAGACAAGTGTGTAAATTTAGCAGGGAGGTAAGCAGGAAGAGTAACTTTTCTTGCTTTGGTCAGTGAGATGTGATGTTCAACATCTGTTGCCCAAAAAAAAAAAAAAAAAAATAGGGAATTTAAAAGTCTGATAACTGGCCAGGTGCAGTGGCTCACACCTGTAATCCAGCACTTTGAGAGGCCAAGACAGGAGGATCACTTGAGACTAGGAGTTTGAGATCAGCCTGGGCAACATGGTGAGACCCTGTCTCTACAGAAAATTTAAAAATTAGCCCAGCTTGATGGCTCATGCCTCTGGTCCCAACGCTACTTGAGAGGCTGAAGTGGGAGGATCACTTGAGCCCAGGAGGTCAAAGCTGCAGTTAGCTGTGATAGAACCACTGCATTCCAGCTTGGGTTGACAGAGCAAGACCATGTCTCAAAATAATAATAATAATAATTAAAATAAAATTCTGATAACTAGGTAAGCATGTTTCTACTCCTAGCTTATTCTGGGCACGGTGATGTGCGCCTGTAGTCCCAGCTACTCAAGAGGCTGAGGCAGGAGAACCACTTGAGCCTAGAAATTTGAGGATGCAGTATGCGGTGATTGTGCCTGTGAATAGCCACTGCACTGCAGTCTGGTCAGCATAGCTAGTCCCAGTCTCAAAAAAATGGAGGGGAGCTGTATTCTTACTGGTTTTTGTTGTTGGCTTGAGACAAGGTCTCACTCTGTCACTGAGGCCAGAGTGCAGTAGCATGGAGCTTGGTTTACTGTGGTCTCAACCTCCCTGGGCTAAGTTGATCCTCCCACCTCAGCCTCCCGAGTAGCTGGAACAGAGGTGTGCACCACCACCCTCAAATAATTTTTGTATTTTTTGTAGAGACAGGGTTTTACCATATTGCCCAGGCTGGTGTCAAACTCCTGGGCTCAAGCTATCTGCCCACCTGGACCTCCCAAAGTGCTGGGATTACAGGCGTGAGCCACCGTGCCTAGCCATTCTCTTTTAAATCTGCTCTTTACTACCTTATCATACTTATTGCTGATAATTGGCTGCCAGGTTCCAAGACACTTTTCCTACCAGTTGTGTTCCCTTCTATTCTGTCAGCCGCAGTATTCACATGTGAGTTCTTTGATTCATATTTACCAGGTACTTGAGCCCTCTGTGTGCTTGCTACTATTTTAGGCACTAGGGTTTTGCATCAAAGCCCCTGGCCTCATAAAATTTACATTTGCATGGAGAACACAATAAATCACAGTGTATGTGTAAATAAAACAAGCATGACATGGGGAGAAAAGAACAAGTTACAACTACTTTTACTCTAGGTGCCTATAAGCATAGCTCCAGTTTGAATCTTTTTAGAATGCCTCCATTTCTAATGAACACCTCAAAATTATTACATTACCTATCCTTTTCCTCCTGTACTCCTCCATTCACCTATCCAATTCTACTTGACTGATGGGTGATCTGTCGATTATGATGATCTACGGTCTATTAGGGACTTCTTGTTTTTAGTCCCCTAGCCTTCCAGTTTCACTTATTTTTCTACCCCTCTTGAATTCATTTACCAGCTGATTCATCTATACTCTGATGTTTGTTTTTGTTTTGTTTTTTTGACAAAAGACAGTTTTTTTCTTGTTGCCCAGGCTGGAGTGCAGCGGCGCTATCTTGGCTCACCACAACCTCCACCTTCCGGGTTCAAGTGATCCTCCTGCCTCAGCCTCCTGAGTAGCTGGGATTACAGGCATGTGCCACCACACCCAGCTAATTTTGTATTTTTAGTAGAGATGGGGTTTCTCCATGTTGGTCAGGCTAGTCTTGAACTCCTGACCTCAGGTGATCTACCCGCCTCGGCCTCCCAAAGTGCTGGGATTACAGGCGTGAGACACTGCACCCCCTGATAAGTATTCTTACCTTCATTTATGGCTTATCTACTAGGTCAAGCACTATTCTCCTAGGGCCCTTTTTTAATAACCTCTCTGCCTCTAGGTTCTGTCCTTTTCAAACTTTGGTGTATTTATATATCTTGTTGCCAGGACAGTTATGATTGTCATTCCCCCAAATGTGAAACTCTCACTGGCTCATTGTTAGTTTCTGATGTCCTCCAAACACTAAGATTGGCATTTGAAGCTTTCCAAGATTGAGTGCCAGCTATCTTTGTTTCCTGATTCTCTTCATGAACTTTTTACTGCATTCAAATTAGATTACTTCTTTATCCTCTTATACTTTGTCTTCATCTCAGTTCTGTCTAGAATTTCCTAAAATCTCCTTTTCAAAATTCTACCCAATTTCCAAGACCCAGGTAAAATGTCATTTTCATAAAGCATGCCTTTCACAATTTCCCATCCTGGTTTGTTCCCTAAATGATCTTATACCTCCAAACTGTACCTAACATACTTTACTGTACATATTTTACTCATTAATTTTTGGATCCCATAGAGTCAGGGATGGACATTTAGAGTCCTGCATTTTAAAAGAAGAAATTAGGGCCAGGTGTGATAGCTCACACCTGTATTCCCAGCACTTTGTGAGACTGGGTGAGCAGATCACTTGAGGTCAGGAGTTTGAGACCAGCCTGACCAACATGGTGAAACCCCGTCTCTACTAAAAATACAAAAATTAGCTGGGTGTGGTGGAGGGGCTCCTGTAATCCTAGCTACTTGGGAGGCTAAGGCAGGAGAATCGCTTGAACCTGGGTGACAGAGGCTGCAGTGAACCAAGATTGCGCGACTATAGCCTGGGCAACAGAGTGAGACTCTGACTCAAAAAAAAAAAAAAGAAAGAAAGGTGAAATTAGTCATTGGAGACTTGGCATTAGAATCTCAGAAAGCTAATTGTTAGCCTTAAATCTAGAAGATGTCGGTCTTACAAAGGGCTTAGAGGCTTAGAGTTGTTTGGTGACCCTGTGGCTTGAATAAAGCTTTACAAAACACACTGACATGTAGTATTGAAAAACCATTAATGATTTGGTGAAAATTCTTAAATCATCATAGTTATGTTGTTACATGAGTTCTTTTCAAATTTATTTTTCTCTTTCTTAGGTAATACGAGGGAATAGTATCATCATGTTAGAAGCCTTGGAACGAGTATAAATAATGGCTGTTCAGCAGAGAAACCCATGTCCTCTCTCCATAGGGCCTGTTTTACTATGATGTAAAAATTAGGTCATATACATTTTCATATTAGACTTTTTGTTAAATAAACTTTTCTAATAGTCAAAAATGCTTTCTCAAATGTTCTGAATATAGAATATTAGCTCTCATTCCAATTTTTTCTAACATGAATTTTCCTGGTTGACAATGATTTCAAAGGGTTTTATGCATTAAAGTGGAAGAATCTTATTAAATGTGAAACATGGCAAGGATTCCTTTTGTCCATCTTTCAACACTAAACAGATAAAGAAGTTGCAAACATGAATGAGTTTCTTCTAAAACACTAATTTTCAAAACTTAAGAGTAGTAACTTTGATCTAGTCTGACTTTCCCAAGTACATCTACATTCCAAATAATAGTACAACAGAAGAAAAGACAGGAAGTAATGATGTAGTTTATTTTGAACATAATCATTAAGTGGGGGGAAATTTTAATACAAGAGTAGAAAGAGGATTCCAGAGAAAAACATTCCAGTGTATCGTGGTTCTTTGTGAGTAGAGAAGGGTAGCCAGGATACCGTCCACAATGTATTCATCTAGTTAATGAACTGCATGGCCCACAAGCTCAAAGAAGAGATACATTACAGATGGTTGTATTATAAACCTAATCTCAAGAAATCTTACCAAGCAAATGCTTAAGGCTGATTTTTTTTTTTTTTTTTTTTTTTTTTTGATCTGATAAAAAGCCTGCAAATCGTGAATCATTTTTAAACTGTACAGAATGGAATACACACAAGTATGGTAAAGTTCTTGTAAAACACCAAACACAATGGCTCACAGATACATACTTCTCTCACTCTTAAATGGCATTTCCTAATTGTAGAAAATGTTTACAACAAAAGAACAAGAGGGATCAAACTAACAATCACAGTAAGGAGAACTGATATGAAGTCCCATACACTGTTACTCCATTTTTCAGCAGCTCTTTGTAAATCTTCGTTGACTTTTTCTTTTATTTTATTTTAGCAACAATATAGAGCTGAATTGTAGAACTAGTTCTTCAAGTGTGGTTCCTATAGTAGAACAGCAGCATCACCGGGGAACTTAATAAAATGCAATTTCTTATGTCCCACAACAAACTTATTGAATAGACAGGGTGGAGCCTAGTGATGTTTTAACAAGCGTTTCAGGTAACTGATACATGCTCAACTCAGAAAACCACTGGAGCAGAGCTGGCTTTCATTCGGACCCTGCATCATTTTTACCAGTCTCTTCTATTAAAAAAAAAGAGTAGTCTGGAGCAGCAAGCTCTGACAGTGGTTCTTCTTCCAATAAAACTCTTCTTTAATACTATAGTTGCCTAAAACTACCTAATGCACCTGGAGTAGCAGGTTCTGCTAGAATTTTTCTCCCATTAAAAAAGTATTCAATACTGTAGTTGCATTAAAACTACTAATGTCCTTGGTGTATTGATAAACTGTTTTGGTTTTGCCAAAGCAATTTCAGATGCCCTACTGGAAAATTTATCCAGAGTAGGTTTGATGTAATACCAGCAACATTTTATTTTATTTATTTATTTTTTTTTTTTTTTTGAGACATAGTCTCACTCTTGCCCAGGCTGGAGTGCAGTGGTGCGATCTCTGCTCACTGCAACCTCCATCTCCAGGGTTCAAGCGATTCTCACGCCTCAGCCTCCAAAGTAGCTGGGATTACTGGCATGCGTGCGCCACCATGCCTGGCTAATTTTTGTATTTTTAGTAAAGACGGTTTCACCATGTTGGCCAGGCTGGTCTCAAACTCCTGACCTTAAGAGATCCACCTGCCTCGGCCTCCCAAAGTGCTGGGATTACAGGCGTGAGCCACCACACTCAGCCTAAATTTTTTTTTTTTTTTGAGACGGAGTCTTGCTCTGTTGCCAGGCTGGACTGCAGTGGTGCAAACTCAGCTCACTGCAACCTCCGCCTCGCGATTGAGGCAATTCTCCTGCCTCAGCCTCCCAAGTAGCTGGGATTACAGTAGCTGGGATTACAGGCGTGCGCCACCACGCCCAGCTAATTTTTGTATATTTAGTAGAGATGGGGTTTCAGCATGTTGGCCAGATGGTCTTGATCTCCTGACCTCGTGATCCGTTTGCCTTGGCCTCCCAAAGTGCTGGGAATACAGGCATGAGCCACTGCACCCAGCCTAAATTGGTATTATAAGTAAAAATATATCTCATTGCAAAACAAGTCTACATATGATAGAAATTAGTATTTACCAATATTTAGCATATACATAACAGTATTACATTCTTTACAAATTGTCATTAAAACCACAAAAGGAAACAAATACGAATACCTCTTAACATACCTGTTAAGAATAAAACTAGAAAAAAACACCCTTTTGACAAACCATGAGTTTAATCCCCTACCTATCACATATATCTTGGCAGTTTTGTCAGCATATTAACATTCACAACTGTGGTAGGGAAGAAGTCACTTTTACTCAGAACCAAAGTTAACACTATTTTGCTAAAGTAGCTAATGCCATGATCTTATGAAGGACTTTTTTTTTTTTCTATTCAATGGAGGGATTTTTTTTTTTTTTTAGATGGTCTCTGTTGCCCAGGCTGGAGTACAGTGGCATGATCATGACTCACTGCAGCCTCGACCTCCAATGCTCAAGTGATCCTCCCACCTCAGCCTCCTGAGCAGCTGGGACCAGAGGCGTGCATTACTATGCCTGGCTAACTTTTTGAAAATTTTTTGTAGAGATGGGGTTTCACCATGTTGCCCAGGCTGGTCTAAGCCTTTTATTTTTTTCAATAACATTACATGTTAAATTGGTTGCATTTACTTTTGAATTCTTAATCTTTTGCTTGTTCTGTTCTACCAGTGTCTTGACAGTTAATCATGATCTTTGTACAGTAGATGCAGAACTAGTTCTCAAGTTTGGCTGCATGTTAGTTACCATTTGGATGCTTTAAAACCCTACAGGTGATTCCAATGTGCAGCAAAGGTTGAGAGCCACTGTCTTAAGATTTCAGCAACCAATTTCTCACCCAGAATGCTACAGTAACTGAAACACTTAACTCTTTGGACATATGCTGGACTTGGTTAACTCTAGTGTCATTCCAAGTATTCTGTTCTAGCACCAACTGTTAGGCTGTCTGTGCTTCTTATCAAGATTACTTCTAAAGTTCTAAGAGAAAGATCCTTGCAAAATGGATCTGCTTTGATACAGATTGGGTTTCTTAGGACTTCTAAGGCACTAAAACCCCTTTGTAGGCATTTTCACACCCACGTTTATGATTCTCAACCCTGGGTGCACATTAGAAACTTTAAAAAGCTACAATGCTAAGGTCCTATCCTCAA
Organism: Piliocolobus tephrosceles; assembly: GCF_002776525.5. Lineage (NCBI taxonomy): Eukaryota > Metazoa > Chordata > Mammalia > Primates > Cercopithecidae > Piliocolobus > Piliocolobus tephrosceles. Next base: position 70,923,119 of record NC_045448.1, on the reverse strand, counting down.
TCTTTGAATCTGAATCTCTGGTTACGGGGGTCTCTCCGTATTTTTAAAAGCTCCTGAAGTGAGGATTTAATAATAGAATGCCAATTTCTTAATTCAGTAGCCCATATTTGTTTTTCATTTTACTTGAGATTTTTGTTTAACATCTTCAAGTTACATTACTAAGACTTCTAAATTTCACCCCTAATCAAATCAAGACAGAAGAATCAAAGACAACATTCTGAAAGTCAAGGCTTTAGGCATGGGCACATGTACTTCAAACAGGTATGAAATTACTAAGAGTCAGGCATAAGACACCAGCTCCCATAAATTTTATCTGACTGAAGATTACATCTAGCTGTAAAGTTCAAAAGAACTACTCCCCAACTAAGACGTCTTTAAGTTCTCCCTCAGGCACTCACCTTAAAATGTTCTACAATTTTGATCAAAATCTAGGGCCCCACCCCAGACCTACTGAATCAGAATCTTCAAGAGAGAAGCTTGAGAATCCATATGGTTTAACAAACTTCAGGTGATTATTTTTATTTACTTTTTTTTTTGAGATGGAGTTTTGCTCTTGTTGCTCATGCTGGAGTGCAATGGCGCAATCAGCTCACTGCAACCGCCACCTCCTAACTCCAGGTGATTCTTATTATCAGACAAGTTTAAGAAAAACTCCTAATGGATAGTAAAAGAATACTTTGAGATAGCATAAGTGCAATAGCCATACCTTCACACTTAATTAGAACCGTGTGTTTTCCTATGACCAGCAGGGATTACTTTTATTAAACAATGATAATGGCAAATTATCTGGTTCAAAATCATCTCTGCTCAGATTTTGTTCTTTTTTTGCCACTGATAGTCATTTGGAACTAGGAGGGGAAAAAAGTGTGTGTCACTTCATAGCTCAGTTTTCAGTTTCTCATATAAGCCATCCTGGTCAATCATGTCTGTGTGCCCATTCCAGCGGTGATAGGCAAGAAGCGCAGCATTGTGAGCTGCAATGGCACTCATCTCCATGGCACTTGCTGCACACTCTATGCCATTGAGGTAATAAAGTCGATCATGGAGAATGATAGAGGGGCATTTCTCTGGGGGCTTATAGTGAGGATATGCAAGCCATGGCTTCTTCACAGCATAATCATAGGACAGAAAGAGCTTTAAAATTTGTGCTTTAGTTAGAGTTTCTTGAGAAAAGATCTTCCAAACATATGTTCCATCTGTTGATGGCTCAGGATCTTCCTTTTCTCTCACAGAGGACACAATCCCAATACTGTTAATGAACAAATCTGAATTATCAGTGGTTAAAACTGTACTAAGGCCAAATTTATCTATGGGTCTAGAGCTAAAGATAGATGTATTCAATTCCCCCTTAACTAAAGTTGTCACTATATGTTGGTAATATTGATGGAATTCCTCAATTGGAGGGTCAAAGTTGAGAAAAGTAATATTAGACATTTTTCGATTCAATGGAGTGGCCACCAAGACGATGTCATAGAAGTCTGAATGAGTCTCAGTTCCAATTTGGTAGACCACTTCATACATCTTTGTTGGATTTCCTAGAGGAAATAAGGCATTTATTTGTTCAGTGTTTTTAACATACTTTCTAAAAATAATTCTATACCTTCTTCATAATTTCTCTATAATTCTAAAGAATTGAAGAAGTTATATCCCCCCTATAGCTGTCCCTTGCATTTTTATTACATTGAGGCCAATTTCTTACTCAGAATGTCAATAAGTACAAAATACAGAATTTTTACTTTTGAAGATAAGATTATTTTTCAAATCCAAGGAGTCACGCCACTGCACTTAACTACATTGGGGAATATTTCTTTTTTTTTTTTTCTTTTTAGATGGAGTCTCGCTCTGTCACCCAGGCTAGACTGCAGTGGTGTGATCTTGGCCCACTGCAACCTCTGCCTCCCGGGTTCATGTGATTCTCCTGCCTCAGCCTCCCGAGTAGCTGGGATTACAGGTGCCCACCACCAAGCCCAGCTAATTTTTTGTATTTTTAGTAGAGACAGGGTTTAACCATGTTGGCCAGGCTAGTCTCAAACTCCTGACCTCAGGTGACCCATCCTCCTTGGCCTCCCAAAGTACAGGGATTACAGGCGTGAGCCACTGTGCCCAGCCCATTGGGGAATATTTCTATATGGCACAATATATACAATTTTAAGTTTCATCATTTTAGAACTGAGTAAGAGATGACAGAAGAGAGCAATCATTTTCTGCAGGGGAAATCAGGAACAATAAGACAGAAATTCAAGCTTACCTGTGTGCTTGGTCTTTGTTTTCTCCTCTATGTACATTACTGAGCCAGATATAAGATTGCTTTTGGATGCCTGCAGGAGCCCTGAGCAAACAAGTTTATTGCCACCTTCTACTGCCCAAAGGCCAGAATCAGAACAGGACAGTGACACTGCCCCTGTCAACAGGAAGAAAAAATGTGTTTTAATTCTGACTTTTAAGAGGCTCTCTACCCACTCTCCCTTCCCAATTACATGTTCTACTCTAAATGTCTCTAGACATTGCTAAATGGCCCCTGGGAGCAAAATCTCCCCCAATGAAAAATCACTGAACTAATGAAAGCTAAAGCCCTCTGCCCCTAAAAATCAACGTCTATATAAGCACAATTTTGCCAACAATGTCTGAGGTTCACAGAGAAAAGTAGCCTCCGATCCATGACCTAAAGTCTGGAACCACCATAGCATCAAGTAAGCCCCTTTGTGAACTCATGTCCACCACTGTTCCAAGCCCTGGCTTACCCACAAAGGCATTGATGTCCGTGCTTTGGCCATAATTGACCCTCATAACAGGAGCAATCATTTCATTGAGGAATTTCTCAGAGAAGCCGGCCTTTTGCAAGGTTTCAAGAAGTGTTCGATTAAGCAGTCCAAGGAAGTCATCTCCTCCTAGAGCATGAAGTAATTTTTCAACACTACTGAAGGCATAGTCATGAGATTGGTAGCGGTAGATCCTTTTTTAGAAAAAGAGAAATTTCCATTAAATACCAAACAAGATGTGGGGAAGGGGATGTATAAGGAAGGGAAATGGCGTCATAAGATCAAACTGACATCTGAGTGCAGTGGCTCATGCCTGTAATCCCCACACTTTGGGAGGGAGAGGTGGGCGGATCACCTGAGGTCAGGAGTTCAAGACCAGCCTGGCCAACATGGCGAAACCCCATCTTTACTAAAAGTACAAAAATTAACCGGGCATAGTGGTGTGTGCCTGTGGTCCCAGCTACTGGGTAGGCTGAGGCAGGAGGACTGCTTGAGCCCCGGAGTTCAAGGCTGCAGTGAACTGTGATCATGCTGCTGCACACCAGCCTGGGCCAAACAGTGAGACTGTCTCTTAAAAAAAAAAAGAAAAGAAAAAAAAAGAGAGAAAAGACTAAGGAAGAAAGAAAGAAGAAAAAGGAAAAATAAAAAGTAGAAGTAAGGCCAGGCGCAGTGGCTCATGCTTGTAATCCCAGCACTTTGGGAGGCCGAGGCAGGCAGATCACTAGGTCAGGAGTTCGAGGCCAGCCTGACCAACATGGTGAAACCCCATCTCTACTAAAACTACAAAAATTAGCTGAGCGTGGTGGCGCACGCCTGTAATCGCAGCTATTCAGGAGGCTGAGGCAGGAGAATCGCTTGAACCCGGGAGGCAGAGGTTGCAGTGAGCCAAGACCGCACCACTGCATTCCAGCCTGGGTGACAGAGCAAGACTCCGTCTCGAAAAAAAAAAAGAAGTAAAAGACTTTGTCTAAAGGTCACATGGCAAGTATAAGGCTCAATCACAACTTGCCCTGCTCTCTTGCCCTTGCACAACTCTGCTGTCAGTCATCCACACATGCACAGTCTCCACTGGAGCACATGTGACCCATTCACTGGTCTCTAAATATCCTTACATGTTGTATCCCCACCAGTGCACAAGCTCTTCTCTCCAATCTGAATACACTTCCCATTCCTAACCATGGAACATCTGTTCTTCCTTAACAGAACGTGAATCCCACATTCTCTGAAAAGTCTTGCTCAGCTTCCCAGTCCACAGTTATATCATCTCCAAAAGCCTCTTAAAACAGCACCAGTGCCACTCATTCAACAATTAGACGCTTTCTATTATTTATTTTTTAGAAAAGATCACTTGACCAAAAACAAAAAGAAAAATATCACCCAATATTTCTCTGCATTTTATGGATTTAAAACAACATTCACATAAATTAGTACATTAATTCCAACACAATTTTTCACATTGCAAATGGTACAAAGACAGAAAATGGGCTTAAATTTGGGATAAGTAATAAGGGGCTTATCTCTTATTCCCTTAAGGGGCTTACAGTTAGGGATAAGTAATAAGGCACATGCAGAGATAAGTATAAGAAAATAAGAGCCAAGGAAAGATCCCTATCACTATCATGGGAGGGAAATTTTCACATCAAGGTTCTTCTCTCAAAATGAACTATATTTTTTTTACAGAACAAGGGACAGTATTATAACCATTTCAGTATTACCTACTAAAAGCATACTAAAAATAGTATAAGTGTAAAAATGTTAAATACATTTTTATTGGAAAAATTGATTAGATATCTATGCCAAAACTGAGAAACTAAAATAACACCTTCTAACCACAGCATTTGGGTCCCAGTCTTTAGGAGACTGGAAAAAGTAGGATGGAAACACTGAATTCTTCAGAAAAATAATAGCCTGGATATCTCATATCCAAAGAAGAGTGATCTTTGGCTAATGGTCAACAATGAGAAAACAGCAGTCAATTAAATAAGCTACTAATGATGCTATAAGAAACATATTCCCCACCTGCTCCTGCCAGAGCTGCAACCTCACTCAAGCAAGTCTCCTTAGAGGGGGGTGAGATGAAACTATATACACAATATAAACAGAGAGCACGCTAATTGTTCCATGATACAACTAACTGCATTTGAATAAATACACTGCTGGGTGTGGTGGCTCATGCCTGTAATCCTAACACTTTGGGAGGCAAAGTGGGGCGGCATCACTTGAGGTCAGTAGTTGGAGACCGCCTAGCCGACATGGTGAAACCCCATCTCTACTAAAAATGCAAAAATTATCCAGGCGTGGTGGTGCATGACTGTAATCCCAGCTACTCAGGAGGCTGAGGCATGAGAATTGCTTGACCCAGGAGACAGAGGTTGCAGTGACTCAAGATCACACCACTGCACTCCACCATGGGTGACACAGCAAGGCTCCATCTCAAAAAAATATAACAATAAATGAAAAAATAGAATAAATACTACTAAAAAACAGCACCCAGGTGAGGTAGCATGCACCTGTAGTCACGGCTACTCAAGAGGGTGAAGTGGGAGGATCACTTAAGCCCAGGGACACAAGGCTGTAGTACATTATGGTTGCACCTGTCAACAGTGAGCCAACACACTTCAGCCTGGGTGACAGAGTAAGACAGGAGGATACCTTGAGGCCAGGAGTTCAAGACTGTACACAAAATATAAAAATTAGCCAGGCACAGTGGTTCACGCCTGTAATCCCAGCATTTTGGGAGGTTGAGGTGGGCAGATCGCTTGAGGTCAGGAGTTTGAGACCAGCCTGGCCAACATAGCAAAACCCCATCTCTACTAAAAATACAAAAATTAGCTGAGCATGGTGGCACATGCCGGTAATACCAGCTACTTGGGAGGCTGAGGCAGGAGAATCGCTTGAACCTGGCAGGCAGAGGTTGCAGTGAGCTGAGATCACGCCACTGCACTCTAGCCTGGATGACAGAGTGAAACTCCGTCTCAAAAAAATATATGTATTAAAAATTAAAAATTAGCCAGGCATGGTGAGGCATGCCTGCAGTCCCAGCTACTCAGGAAGCTGAGGCACGAGGATCACTTCAGCCCTCGTGGTTGAGGCTGCAGTGAGCTGTGATCACACCACTGCACCCCATCCAGCCTGGGCAACAGAGTGAGACCTTGTCTTAAAAAAACAAAAACAAAAACAAAAAAAATAATAATTGTTGGCCGGGCACGGTGGCTCAAGCCTGTAATCCCAGCACTTTGGGAGGCCGAGACGGGCGGATCACGAGGTCAGGAGATCGAGACCATCCTGGCTAACACGGTGAAACCCCATCTCTACTAAAAAAATACAAAAACTAGCTGGGCGAGGTGGCGGGCGCCTGTAGTCTCAGCTACTCGGGAGGCTGAGGCAGGAGAATGGCATAAAGCCGGGAGGCGGAGCTTGCAGTGAGCTGAGATCCGGCCACTGCACTCCAGTCTGGGCGACAGAGCAAGACTCCGCCTCAAAAAAAAAAAAAAAAAATTGTTAAAAATATATAACTGGGGCCAGGCACAGTGGCCCACGCCTGTAATCCCAGCACTTTGGGAGGTGAAGGCAGGTGGATCACCTGAGGTCGGGAGTTCGAGACCAGCCTGACCAACATGGAGAAACCCTGTCTCTATTAAAAATACAAAATTAGCCAGGCATGGTGGCGCATGCCTGTAATCCCAGCTACTCAGGAGGCTGAGGCAGGAGAATTGCTTGAACCTGGGAGACGGAGGTTGCAGTGAGTCGAGATTGCACCACTGCACTTCAGCCTGAGCGACAAGAGCAAAATTCTTGCCTCAAAAAATATATATATATAAATACATATTTTTATATATAGAATATATATTTTGTTATATATTACATTACATATATATTATATGATATACAATATATAATATATATCATATAATATATAAATATATATTTATATATTTTATTTTATATATTATACATTTTTTATATATTATATTTTATATTATATATTGTTTTATATATATTATATATAAAATCTTGTAGTTTCTGCTAGTCTGTTTGCTGAAACAGCTTTTTTTCATTTCAGATTACACTTGTATAACCCCGATATTTATTTATTTATTTATTCATTCATTCATTCATTCATTTATTAATTCAATAAATGTTGTGGAGCATCAACTCTCAGTCAGGCACTATTCTAGGTACTGAGGATACAGAGGCCAACATGAGAAAAAAAAATCCTGCCCTCATGCATCTTAGGTTCTAGCTGGGGAAACAGTTAACAGGTTGGAGGATGGAAGTGTTATGGAGAAAAATAAGGCCAGACACAGTGGATGACGCCTGTAACCCCAGCACTATGGGAGGCTGAGGCAGGTGGATCACCTGGATGGAGGTCAGGAGTTCAAGACCAGCCTGGCCAACATGGTGAAACCCCATCTCTACTAAAAATACAAAAAAATTAGCCTGGCGTGGTGGTGCACACCTGTAATCCCAGCTACTCAGGAGACTAAGGCATGAGAATCGCTTGAACCCGGGAGGCGGAAGTTGTAGCGAACCGAGAGACTCTGTCTCAAAGGAAAAAAAAAAAAAGGAGAAAATGGTCTGAAAGGAAGATTAGAAATGCATGGGGTTAGAAGGGTTGAAATTCTAAATAAGACAGTCCAAAAATAAGAGTGGTCAGTAAAAGCCTCACTGAGAAGGTGATATAGAGCAAAGACCTGAAGGAGATGAGGATGCAAACCAGGCAAACACCTGGGGGAAAATATTTCTGGTAGTGGTAAAAGCAACGCAAAGGTCACATGACAGAGGCTTGCCTGGCACATTCGAGAAATAATGAAGCAAGAGCAGCTGAAGCAGAGTGATCTGGGAGAACAGTGGGTGGTACAGCCAGAAATGTTACTGGGGAGAGGAAACTTCCAGAATGGCAGAGGAAGGACCTCTGGAAATCTGCTTCTCCATAAAAGCTATGAGAATACTGCCAAAAATGATCAACATTAACTCTTTCAGAACATTGCAGATAAACCAAAGCCTTTCCAAGTCCAAGGAGTATTTAAGAAAAATGTCTGGCCAGGCATGGTGGCTCACGCCTGTAATCCCAGCACTTTGGGAGGCTGAGGCAGGTGGATCACTTGAGGTCAGGAGTTCAAGACCAGCCTGCCCAACATGGTGAAACACCATCTGCACCAAAAATATAAAAAATCAGCCGGGTGTGGTGGTACACTCCTGTAATCCCAGCTATTCAGGAGGCTGAGGCAGGAGAATCGCTTGAACCCAGGAGATGAAGATTGCAGTGAGCCAAGATCGCGCCACTGCACTCCAGCCTGAGCGACAAGAGGGAGACTCCATCGAAAGAAAGAGAGAGAGAGAGGGAAAAATAAAATAAAATAAAAAATAAAACCAGCACACTTTCAACTGCAATGTGAAACCAGCAAGCTAGAAGCCACTGGAAAGAACTCAACAAGTTTGTAGCTCCCAAAAAGCACTATCCTCAGAGAACTGTCAATATTTGACCTATCTGGCAGCTCCCAAAAAGCTCTATCCTGAGGGCTTGTCTTTATTCGGCCTGATTCAGAGTTCACTCTATGCAACAACCCCATCCTGAGGGCACGTGTCCATGTGTCAAAAAAAAAAAAATCTGTGGCAATTGTTTAACATCACAGACGCCGGAGGCTATGATATCAATAGAGGCTAAAAGAAGCTGACCAAAAAACTTTTAAAAAAAGGCCAGGGGGGCCGGGCGCGGTCGCTCAAGCCTGTAATCCCAGCACTTTGGGAGGCCGAGGCAGGTGGATCACAAGGTCAGGAGATCGAGACCATCCTGGCTAACATGGTGAAACCCCGTCTCTACTAAAAAATACAAAAAACTAGCCGGGCGAGGTGGCGGGCGCCTGTAGTCCCAGCTGCTCGGGAGGCTGAGGCAGGAGAATGGCGTGAAACCACAAGGCGGAGATTGCAGTGAGCTGAGATCCGGCCACTGCACTCCAGCCCGGGCCACAGAGCGAGACTCCGTCTCAAAAAAAAAAAAAAAAAAAAAGGGCAGGTGCAGTGGCTCCCCACCTGTAATCCCAGCACACTGGGAGGCACAGGCTGGCAGGCTGGAGGATCACTTGAGGTCAGGAGTTCGAGACCAGCCTGGCCATCATGGCGAAAACCCATCTCTACTAAAAACACAAAAAATTAGCCAGGTGTGGTGGTGCATGCCTGTAGTCCCAGCTACACAGGAGGCTGAGGCACAAGAATTGCTTGAACCCAGGAGGCAGAGGTTGCAGTGAGCCAATATAGTGCCATTGCACTCCAGCCTGGGCGACAGAGCGAGACTCCGTCTCAAAAAAAAAAAAAAAACAAAACAAAATTAGCTGGGCATGGTAGTGCACATCTGCAGTCCCAGACACTCAGGGGGCCTGAGGTTGGAGAACTGCTTGAGCCCGGGAGGCAGAGGTTGCTGTAAATGTACTGCACTCCAGCCTGGGCAACAGAGTAAAACCCCATCTGAAAATAAAAAAAAACAGACATACAGATCGTTGGAACAAATAAGAAAACCCAGAAATAAACCTTCATGAATATGATCAAATGATCTTGACAGAACTGAAATACATAATTCAACAATAATGGAGACTTCAATATCCCATTTTCAATAATGGACAGTTACTGAAAATGACAACAGTATATTAGTTCGCCAGGACTGCCATAACACAGTACCAGAGACTGGATGGCTTAAACAAAAGAAGCTTTATTTCTTACAGTTCTGTAGGCCAAAATTCCAAGATCAAGGTGTGGGTGCGTTCAGTTTCTTCTGAGGCCTGTTTCCTTGGCTTGCAGATGGCCACCTTCTTGCTGTGTCCTCACATGGTCTTTGTATGTTTCTTCTGTGTCCTAATCTTTTTTTATTTTTTGAGACAGAGTTTCACTCTTGTTGCACAGGCTGGAGTGCAACGGCACAATCCTGGCTCACTGCAACCTCCACCTCCCAGGTTCAAGTGATTATCTTGCCTCAGACTTCCTGACAAGCATGCCCCACCACGCCCGGCTAATTTTTTGTATTTTTAGTAGAGAAGGGGTTTTGCCATATTGGTCAGGCTGGTCTCGAACTCACAACCTCAGGTGATTTGCCCACCTTGGCCTCCCTTCTGTGTGCTAACCTTAAGGACACCCATCAAATTGTCTTAGGGTCTACCCTAATGACCTCATTTTAATTCAATCACATATTTAAAGGCCCTATCTACATATGCAGTCACATTCTGAGTACTGGCTGGCTAGTGTTTCAACCTATGAAATTTGGGGAAAATAAATTTAAAAATAAGGGACGGGAATACAGAATCCTTCTCAGTCACAAAACAGATTTTGGCTATAAATCTCTATCAATGAAATAGAGAGCCACTGAAGGTTTCTGAGCAGTGGAGTGATGTAATGAGCCTTAGATTTTAAAGAACTACTTTGGCTGCTAACCCGAGAACAAATGGTAGCAATATAACAATACTGGCAGATGATTTAGGAGGTGTATTGGTTTCCCACTGCTGCTGTAACAAATTATCACAAACTTAGTGGCTTCAAACAACACAAATTTATAATCTTACGGTTCTGTAAGTTAGAAGACCAAAGTCAGTCTCTCTAGGCTAAAATCAAGGTGTGCACAAGGCTGGTTCCTTCTAGAAGCTCTGAGGGAAGACTGTCTTTTCCAGCCTCTACAGGCCACCTGCATTCCTTGGCTCGTGGATGCACACCCCTTCCTAGCATCACTCCAATCTCTTCCTTCCATCATCACATCTCCTACTACCCACCCTGATCCTCCTCCTGCCCCTCTAAGGACCCTTGTGATTATATTGGGCCCTCCTGGATAATCCAGAGTAATCTGCCCATCCTTAACCATATCTGCAAAGTCTCTTTTACCTCAAAAGGTAACACATTCACAGGTTCCAGGGATTAAGACATAGACATCTTGTGGCAGGGGGCAGGGGAGAGGATTATTCAGCCTATAACAGAAGGCTACTCTAGCAATCCAGACAAGAAACAGTGGTAGTGGCTTGGAACAAAGTGGTAGCAGCAATCCTGGAAAGAAGTAATGGAATTCTGGACATATTTTAAAGGCTGATAGAATTCAAGATAGAGTGGGTTTGGGAAATGAAAGAACAAAAACTGACTCAAAATTTGGTAGGAGTAACTTGAAGGAAGAAAGGGTATTTATAAAGCCTTTCCCTGTAAGTCCTACCAGTCTCAGATCAAGAAGTGTTAAGGATCTTACAAGTCCCCAGAAATGCACTAACTTGAGAGAGAAGAATAAGCTTTAACCTAGTCTACAAGCCAAGATATCTCAACAGGAAGCCATCAGTGGACCAGAGATTTCAATTCCACAAACATCTGAGTAAACATCTACTACATTCTAGTTGCTGTGCGTAGTATAGAACACAAGTACATGCTATGCACCATATAATAAGGGTTGTTTGAAAAGAAAGATGAATGTTGAAGTATTAAGGAAATGCCTTGTTGAAAAATGAGATAAGAGGTTGGACTCGGGAGTAAAGAATGGCATCCAGCTGAGCACGGAGGCTCACGCCTGTAATCCTAACACTTTGGGAGGCCAAGGTGGGAGAATCACTTGAGTCCAGGAGTTCAAGATCAGCTTGGGCAACATGGCAACACCCTGTCTCTACAAAAATTTAAAAAATTAGCCAAGCATGATGGCACATGCCTATAGTACCAGCTGAGGCTGGAAGATGACTTGAGACCAGGAAGTCAAAGCTGCAGTGAGCTGTGATTGCACCACTGTACTCCAGCCTGGGTGACAGAGCAAGACTTGGTCTCAAAAAAAAAAAAATTAGTAAGAATGGCATCCAACCAGAACAACTACATAAATGTATGTGCAGAACTGGAAATTAAGCTAGCTAGTGCCAATGTCAGGGGCTGCAGGATTTCCACCCAAGTACCTCCAACAGCAGAGAATGAATGAATGCATTATTTTCGAGTATCGCCTACCACAAGCTTGAGCCCTCTTTTGAGTGTCATGGCTTACTACTGTTACATAGGTCTTTTTCCACCCTGTGTATACTTTGAAATGGAGGTGCAAAATGAAAATGTGACTCCACAAGGCTGGTCAACAAACCCCCTGAAGGTTTCTGCAGAAGATCACACAAGCTACTTTTGAGAGTACTAACTGTACTCTCATATATATATATAAGGATCACTTGAGCCCAGGAGATGGGGTTTCACCAAGTTGGCCAGGCTGGTCTCAAACTCCTGACCTCAAGTGGTCCACCCACCTCGGCCACCCAAAGTGCTGAGCCACTGCGCCCAGCTGAGAACTACTGTTACAAGCGTGAGCCACTGCGCCCAGCTGAGAACTACTGTTTTAATTGAAATGGAGGGTAACTGGTTCCAAGTTCCTCTTTGGTAATCTCTGTGACTTCTAATCCTGGTTTTTGTGACATTCCAGAATATTTCTAACATGGGGTGATATTAAAAATATTTAAGTGGTACACATGAAACAGAAAGCACACTGGCTGTGGAAGTAGAACTAAACCAAGGCTTCCTGCTGAGGGAAGGAAAGAGGGGTTCTTTGGGTAGGGGAGATGCCTCCCCACTAAAGGAAGCAACAGTTTCACCACTCCAGCAGGATTTCACTACTGTTTTTTCTTTGATTTTTCTTTTTTAGAGACAGGGTCTCGCTCTGTTGCCCAGGCTAGAGTACAGTGGCACAATCGTAGTTCACTATAACCTTGAACTCCTAGGCTCAAGCAATCCTCCCACCTCAGCTTCCTGAGTAGCTGGAACCACAGGTACAGCACCATGCCCAGCTAATTTTTTTATGTTTGTTCGTTTGTTTTCTGTGGGGTTTTTTTGTTTGTTTGTTTTTTGTTTTTGAGACAGAGTTTCACTCTTGTTGCCCAGGCTGGAGTGCAATGGCACATTCTCAGCTCCCTGCAACCTCCACCTCTTGGGTTCTAGTGATTCTCCTGACTCAGCCTCCCCAATAGCTGGGATTACAGGCGCCTGCCACCACACTCAGCTAATTTTTTGTATTTTCAGTAGAGACGGGGTTTCACCATGTTGGCCAAGCTGGTCTCGAACTCCTGACCTCAGGTGATGGACCCACCTCAGCCTCCCAAAGTGCTGGGATTACAAGTATGAGCCACCATGCCCAGCCTGTTTTTTGTGTTTTTTTTCAGACAGAGTCTCACTCTGTCATCCAGGTTAGAGTGCTGTGGCATGATCATAGCTCACGGCAGCCTCAACCTCGCAGTCTCAAGTGATCCTTCCACCATAGCCTCCCAGGTAGCTGGGACCACAGGCACATGCCACCACACTTGACTAATTTTTTTTTATTTTTTTGTAGAGACAAGGTTTGGCCATGTTGCCCAGGCTGGTATCCAACTCCTGGCCTCAAGTGATCCTCCCACTTCAGCCTCCAAAAGTGCTGGGATTACAGGCATGAGCCACAGCACTTGCCCATATTTCACTACTTTTAACAACTAGGTACATATTGGCTGAATAGCAACAACCTCTCCAACTATCTCATAGGATTTGATAAAATTATCAAACAAGATTACATAATCTTGATTTATTGAAATAAACAGAAACGTATAATGCAATATTAGCAACATAAAAGTCAGTGCCATATAATCAAATATTTAAAATGGGGGTAATTCCACGAAATTTGTAAATTGTCTTTTTTTTTTTTTTTGAGACAAGTCTCGCCCTGTCACCCAGGCTGGAGTGCAATGAGATCTCAGCTCACTGCAAACTCTGCCTCCGGGGTTCAAGCGATTCTCCTGCCTCAGCCTCCCAAGTAGTTGGGATTACAGGTGTGCACCTCCACGCCCTGCTAATTTTTGTATTTTTAGTAGAGACGGGGTTTCACCATGTTGGCCAAGCTAGTCTCAAACTCCTGACCTCGTGATCTACCCACCTCGGCCTCCCAAAGTGCTGGGATTACAGGCGTGAGCCACCATGCCCTGCCCGTAAATTGTTTTTTAAAGTCAAAAACAGTATAACCGATGTATCCCCTCACTGGTTCTTTTTCTCAGTTCTGTAATACCTTGAATTCACTTCAAAAGTGATTTCTTAGGCCAGGTGCGGTGGCTCACGCCTGTAATCCCAGCACTTTAGGAGACCAAGGCGGGTGGATCAATTGAGACCAGGAGTTCAAGACCAGCCTGGCCAACATGGTAAAACCCCATCTCTACTAAAAATGCAAAAATTATCTGGGTATGGTAGCACATGCCTGTAATCCCAGCTACTCAGGAGGCTGAGGCAGGAGAATCACTTGGACCCGGGAGGCAGAGGTTGCAGTCAACCGAGATTGCGCCACTGTACTCTAGCCTGGGCAGCAGAGTGAAACACGTCTAAAAAAAAAAAAAAAGTAATTTCTTAATTTCTCAAAGGGCAATTCTGTACATGTCAAGCAAGCCACAGATAAGAAAAACGAGGCTGGGAGCAGAAGCTCACACCCGTAATCCCAACACTTTGGGAAGCCCGCCCAGATGAGTGGAACATTCGAGCCCAGGAATTCAAGACCAGCCTGGGCAACATGGCCAAACCTCCTCTCTACAAAAAAAATACAAAAAATTAGCCAGATTTGGTGGCACGTGCCTGCAGTCCCAGCTACATGGAGGCTAAGGTAGAAGGATCACCTGAGCCCAGGAAGTCCTGGCTGCAGTGGACCATGATCACACTACTGCACTCCAGCCTGGGTGACACAGTGAAACCTGTGTCAAAAAAAAAAAAAAAAAAAAAAAAAGAGGGCCGAGTATGGTGTCTCACACCTGCAATCCTAGCACTTTGGGAAGCCGAGACAGGTGGATCATGAGGTCAGGAGTTCAAGACCAGCCTGGCTAATACTGTGAAACCCCATCTCTATTAAAAATACAAAAAAATTAGCCAGGCATGGTGGTATGCGCCTGTAATCCCTGCTACTCAGGAGGCTGAGGCAGGAGAATCGCTTGAACTCGGGAGGCGGAAGTTGCAGTAAGCCGAGATCCCGCCACTGCACTCCAGCCTGTGCAACAAAGTGAGACTCCATCTCAAAAAAAAAAAAAAAAAAAAAAAAGAAAAGAAAAACAATACACATGAGCAGGGCTGATGCCATCGGAACTTGATCTGCCTGCTGAAAAGAAAAAAAGAAAAGAAAAACAATACACATGAGCAGGGCTGATGCCATCGGAACTTGATCTGCCTGCTGAGTATGCAGGACCATGCCACCCACCTTCTATAAAGTGACTGGCTGTCTCTATGCAAATTCTATATATTTCCTTAGTTGTATCTTGCCTGTCTCTCCACTAGAATATATATTCTTTGAGGACAAGGACATGTTGTAGGTCCTATATTCTCAACATAGAACAATGCCTGGCACCTAACAGGCACTCAATATTGGGTGAATGAATGAATGGCTATTTAAAAACCACATGCACTGTAGCTGGACTTAAGGTACCCACGGGTAAGGCAATTAAGGAACTGACCTAACAATGATGTTGAGAAAGAAAACCCAAACTACCATAAGTTAGAGAAACCAGAGTATATCCTGCTTAACTCTTTTTTTTTTTTTTTTTTTGAGACAGAGTCTGGCTTTGTCCCCTGGGCTAGAGTGCAATGGCACAATCTCAGCTCACTGCAACCGCAACCTCTGCCTCCCGGGTTCAAGCGATTCTCCTGCCTCAGGCTCACAAGTAGCTGGGATTACAGGCATGCATCACCACACTGGCTAATTTTTTATATTTTTTGTAAAGACAGGGTTTCATCGTGTTGGTAAGGCTGGTCTCAAACTCCTGACCTCAGGTGATCCACCAGCCTCAGCCTCCCAAAGTTCTGGGATTAGAGGCATAAGCCACTGTGCCCAGCCCTGCTTAACTCATATTTGTCCTGTGCAATACCTGGTCATATGATATGTTTTTGGGTTTTTTTTGTTTTGTTTTGTTTTTTCCTCCTCAAGATGGAGTCTTGCTCTGTCACCCAGGCTGGAGTGTAATGGCGTGATACTGACCTCCAGTATCTAAAACTATAAACCAGCATAAAAATTAGCATGTGCCAGCGCACAGTGGCTCACACCTGTAATCCCAACACTGGGAGGCTAAGGCGGGCGGATCACGAGGTCAGGAGATGGAGACCATCCTGGCTAACACAGTGAAACCCCATCTCTACTAAAAATATGAAAAATTAGCCAGGCGGAGTGGCAGGCACCTGTAATCCCAGCTACTGTGGAGTCTGAGGCAGGAGAATCACTTGAACCGGAGAGGCGGAGGTTGCAGTGAGCCAAGATGGAGCCACTGCACTCCAGCCCGGGCAACAGAGCAAAACTCCGTCTCAAAAAAAAACAAAAACTAGCACATGCCAACAGCGTTAAAAAAAAACAGATTGTACCCTTCAAAATTAGACTGGCTATTTTATGTTACTCTTCCTGATTACAAAAGCGATGCACATTCACACACATAAAAAAATTGTTTAAATATAGAAAAGCGTAAGGACGAAAAGGAAGCACCTGAATTCTTACTACCCAGAACAGTGCTAGAATGTAAATTCTTGGAATATGGAACTTTTACTCTACTTCAGGCTGTTGGTTCACTGAAAACATGTCACTATTAAAGCCCATTTAAGTTTTCTGATCCTTTCTACAAGCTCTTACACACGTTATCTCATTCATATACACAATGACCAGCACAGCATAGAGATTAAGAGTGAAGACTCTAAAGCCAGACTGCCTGGGTGGCAACTCCAGCTATACCACTTACTATGTGGGTGAACTTGCCTCTTAAAACCTCTCCGCACCACCACCTTCTGCATCTGTTTAAAGAAGCTAAAAACAGTACCTACCTGAGTAAGCTGTCATAAGAATTCAAGGCATCTAACAGCATCTGGCAACACTAAAAAAGCATTTGCAAAATACACTTCGGAAGCAAAAATAAACCAACCTTTCAATTTCCAAGCACAGTCTGCATGGTTTCTACAAAACATTTTGCCTAACAATGTTATAAACAGGCCTTGCAGTGAGGTAGAAAATGCTTACAAGAAATTATAATTCCTGAAGTTCATCAAGTTTAATTTAACCTAAATTAAAAGATCTTAGGTTAAATGGAAGGAAAAAAATTACCTCATGAACTTGTCTAACACGTCCTCTACCCACATGTGCATACGGAGGGACTGAAATCCATAGCGCCAAACTAATTTAATCACGTTAATTATGAACCAGTTGCTCTCCTCAAATACCAGAGCCTCTCCATTATATATCCCCAGTAGGCCACCAGAGGCCTGAACAGTAGAGAGACCTGTAAAAACATAAAGCGCAGCTAAGTCAGTGGTGTCTATGCTGACCAAATGAAAGAACGTAATCTGAGTGAATTTGGGGCTTCCCTCAGTTCTCAGGAGACACATAAAGGAGCTCTATCTTTGGAACAGTGTGAAACACTATACTTTCACTACACTGTCCAAAAGCAGATGTGCTAGGCGATGGGTCAGATGATCATGTAAATATTAATATATCAAAAGTAGATATATTTTTACCTGGCTATTTTTTAGTCTAAAAAAACTGGATAGTCAAAGGAAAAAAGCCAGAGTAGCAACTGAATTCAATTTAAAAACAAAGATGTCAGACATGTATCTTCATGGCATAATTTGTTCTGGGTATACCTTTGCCCTCGTGGAGGAAACTGAAGCAGAGGCAGCATCTCCAGAGGATGTGGAAGGCAGCTGAGGGGAAAGAGGCACTTCCATTCCTGTGAGAATCCTATTTTGCAAAACTGGATATTTCAGATAACTGGAAGGAAGCCAAAGTTACGAAATACTCTCTGCCGAAAGGGCCTGCAGTGGCCTGTCAGACTTTCCCCATGACCTATCCAGCTCCTCTGCTGTCAGGGCAGCAGTTGCATGTCCCAAGTTCTAGGCACATATCTGCATCCACAGCTGTGTGAGTGAGTTTCTTTTGTTTGTGGTGGTTTGTTTTGACAGGGTCTCACTTTGTTGCCCAGGCTGGAGTGCAGTGGCACAATCAAGGCTCACTGCAGCTTCTATCTCCCAGGCTCACGGGATCCTCCTGCCTCTGCCTCCCAAGTAGCTGGGACTACAGGTTTGTGCCATCACACCAGGCTAATTTTTTTATTTTTAGTAAAGACAGGGTCTCACTATGTTGCCCAAACTGGTTTCTAACTCCTGGGCACAAGCGATCCTCTGCCTCGGCCTCCCAAAGTGCTGGGATTACAGGCATGAACCACTGACCCCAGCCATCGCCATATGTGAGTGACTTTGAGCCAGACACTTCAGGACTCTGGGTCTCATTTACTCAGCTGCAAAATGATCACAATGAGGTGACTATCTCCAAACCTTCTCTGATTCTTTAACACAAGTTTAAGAAGTTTAAGAACAGACAACAGAAGCCGGGCACGGTGGCTCACCCCTGTAATCCCAGCACTTTGGGAGGCCAAGGCAGGCAGATCACCTGAGGTCAGGAGTTCAAGACCAGCCGGGCCAACATGGTGAAACCCCATCTCTACTGAAAATACAAAAATTAGCCGGGCATGGTGGTGATCACCTGTAATCCCAGCTACTGGGGAGGCTAAGGCAGGAGAATCACTTGAACCCAGGAGACAGAGGTTGCAGTGAGCCGAGATCGCACCATTGCACTCCAGCCTGAGCGACAAGAGCGAAACTCCGTCTCAAAAGAAAAAAAAGGACAATGACAGCCATTCCCACCCCCACCCCGTGGCTGTAATTCCAGATAACTAGTGATACAGATAACTAGTGTCCCATTACAGCAGAACTGCTCCTAACTAAGGCAGTACCAACTAACGAGAAATTGAGGAAAACAGTTTTACCAATGTCTCTGTAAGGCAATTAACAAGGCAGAAGTTTCAGTTCTCCATCTGATAAAAATATCCGGGGATGTCACACAGTAATCTGGTGAGCTCCAAGACCAAAATTACATACCCAGGTCTTTGACGAAACGTTTCATGTGCAGATTTAAAGGATGGATGATAGAACCTCCTGCCTCATATTCTTGCCCCTGCACCATCATGGTAGCCAGGCGGCCCCCGACCTCTTCTCTTTCAAACAGGTCTATCTTCACATCTTTCCCAAATTTCTGCCGCAGGTAATAGGCTGCTGAAGTGCCACCAATTCCGGCTCCAATAATCGCTATGAGGGAAAAAAACAGAAGATTACTTTTTCCCCTTTTACCAGCTCTGTGAGTTCTTTTGTTTTTGAAAGACCATGAATAGCGGAGGTTGTTACTCAAAACTATTACCAACAATTCGGTGGGGGAAGAATGACACCTGCAGCGAAGGTCTAACTCCCTGAATCTGGACAGACACTGCCCCCAGACAAAAGCAGATTAATTAACATATTGACATTAATTCGATTTTTTTTCCAGATGCTCAAAAGATTCTCACAGGTCTTTATGGAGGAATCAAGGGGCCTGCCCACCCTTCTTGATGCCCAACTCACGGGCACATTAGAGGTCGACCTTTCCAGCACGCATTTTTAATAAAGTGAAGGCCATTTATGCCTAGCTTTGTTGTGTCTAAATCCAATGTAGAGAGGTTAATGATATCGAAGAACACAACTTTAAAGGAGGGCGGGAGGGAGACAGGAAGCAAAAAGCCAAGGCTCCTGACACTGGAAAGAGAATATAGATTCTTTCTGTGGCTATGTTAGTCCTAGGCAGAGAAACTGTGCAAGCCAGGCGCCTCTGAGAGCAGGCCGACCTCAGCAAAGCGGAGCTGGGGGAAGGGGGTTCAGCCTCCCAAGGGAAGCAGACAGGGTCAGCTTGTTTTCACTCCTCCCTGTGCTGTGTCTGCGTGAGCCTGCAATCTGGCCAAGCGCCCCAGGTCGAGCCAGAACACTGGACTCTTCACCCTCAGCGTTCAAAGGGAAGATAGAAAGAGGAACCCAGGCCTCCAAGGAGCCCCAGGCCTAAGAGACAGGAGCTACAGGTACGCTAGGCGCCTGCCTGCCCTCCCGCCCGTCCCCGTCCTCTCCCATTCCTCAAGCGGGCACCTCTCCACGCCTGGGAATGCACAGTCCTATTCCGAGCAGAGCTGAAAGCCGCCCTGAGATGTGAATGGGGGAAAGCGCGACCTGCGCGGCTGACTCGGCCTGCACCGCTGGCCTGCGTCGCGGCTGTGGGATCTGGGCGCACTGCGCAGCGGCCGCCTGGCGCGGGGCGCGCTAAAGCTCCCTCCCGCGCCTCCACCTTCTCGCCTACCGATTTTATCTGGCGGGGCACGCAGCTCAGCGCCCTCGGGGCATCCGCAGCTGCACAGCAGCAGCCACAGCCCCAGCAGCGAGACTAGCTCCGCGACGGCGCGCCCCATGGCTTCCACAAGCGCTGCAGCTAGCCTCGAGAACCCCGCAGTCCTCCCACAGCTGCGCGGCTGCGCGCTCCGCCCAGCCCCGCCCCCAGGCCGCCCAGCCCCTGCGAGCCCCGCCCAGGTCCTGCGAGCCCCGCCCCGACCCCGCTCAGGCGCCTCGCCCTGCAAGTCCCCTTAGTCCTCCTGCAGGAGCTCCCTGCTCTGGGCTACTGAGTGCCCTAAGCACACCCTGCCGCCTCGAAGCCCACCCTCCTTCGGAAGACGTCGAAGGCAGAAGCTGAGGCTCGCCTCAGCTCTCCTCCTCCCTCCCTATTTGGCTGAAGCACCTTAGTTCTTCACTACTGCCCTCTTCTATCCCCTCCGTCGCTCCTAAGAATGCACACAGCTAATCGCTGCCAGAAACAGACCAAAGGGACAACAGTACTTACTGAGTGATCACCCTGTTGCGAGAACTGTCGGGTACGCAGTGAATGGGTAAATGGTGCTAGTTGAAAAGAAAAATGAGGGAGACTGAAGATGGGGTGGCCCAAGGTGAAGGGGGTGGAATAATAGTAACAGACATGAATAAAAGTAGCGTACCTGTAAGGACACCAGAATGTGCCACCCCAAAATACGCCTCTTTAGCCTAAAGATTATTTCAAGACGAAGACAATTGAGAAGATGTAGATAGGTAGAAAGTTATCCGCCTTCCCCCATTTGCCTAAAAGCAGGATGTAAATTTTAAAAGGCAAAGGTATTCCTCTTCCTGCACTGCCTGGAAGGACAAAGGTTAATCACTGAAGACAATTTTACACCTGTTAAATAAAATTTATAGGAAGCCATTGGTTTGGACTGAGCTCCTGCACCAGACTAGGCCCAACAGACTAAACCAAAATGGAGGCCCTCATGTCATGTCACACATGTTCCACATCACAAGGTCAAAACTAAGTTGTCAATCTGACTTTCTAAGAAATCAGAAGAAAGAAAAACAATAGCCAGATTCCCAAACAGACCAGTTTTAAGTGGCATGATAAGGAAATACCCTCTGCTTTAAACTTTACAAGGAAAGTAACCTCGAAACAACCAATTCACTTTTCTGTTTCTGCTTTCTTCAGCCCTTTCTGAAAGTCAATCTCTTCCACTCATTCTGTTTTATAGAATGAGGTGTTGCACAATTCTACTATCACATAAAAGCCAGTTATGCTCTTTAACTTAGTTGTAATTTTGTTTTTTGACAAACCTTTATCAGCCAGGAATCTACATGACAAGCTTCATTAATGAGCCTTTTTCTATTGCTTATTTGCCACCCCTAGAGACTCAAAATCATTTGCCTTCTCTTAACACTTCTCTCTTTTTTTGTTTGTTTTTTTGAGACGAAGTTTCTCTCTTGTTGCCCAGGCTGGAGTGCAATGGCGCAGCCTCACGGCAACCTCCGCCTCCTGGGTTCAAGCAATTCTCCTGCCTCAGCCCCCTAAGTAGCTGGGATTATAGGCACGCACCACCACACCCGGCTAATTTTGTATTTTTAGTAGAGATGGGGTTGCTCCATGTTGGTTAGGCTGGTCTTGAACTCCCAACCTCAGGTGATCTGCCCACCTTGGCCTCCCAAAGTGCTGGAATTACAGGTGTGAGCCACTGCGCCCGGCTCTCTTAACACTTCTCTAAACATATGCTGTTCTTTTTTGAAGATGCTGTATAATCCTGAATTCAAAGCCACCTCTTGGAGATTTGCTCATTTCCCTGGTCTCTCTTTTGAATACATGACGTATATGTTTTTAAATTTCTGTTTTTCTTTTTTTTTCTTTCTTTCATTTATTTATTTATTTTGAGATGACTTTGCTCTGTCACCCAGGCTGAAGTGCAATGGCACAATCACGGCTCACTGCAACCTCCTGCTCCTGGGCTCAAACGATCCACCCACCTAGCCACCAGAATAGAGTAGCTGGGACCACAGGCATCCACTACCATGTCCAGCTAATTTTTACACTTTTTGTAGAGATGGTTTTTTGCCATATTGCCCAGGCTGGTCTGGAACTCTGGACTCCCAGAGTGTTGGGATTACAGGCATGAGCCACCATGCCTGGTCCTGTTTGTTTTCTTCTTGTTAATCTGTCTTTTGTTACAGGGGTCTATCACAACCAAAAACTCAGAAGCGTAGAGGAAAACTTTTTTTTTCTCCCCTACATACCATATAGTAGAACATTATGCATGCATTAAAAAGAAGCCAGGCACCGTGGCTCACTCCTGTAATCCCAGCACTCTGGGAGACAGAGGCGGGCAGAATATCTGAGGTGAGGAGTTCGAGACCAGCCTGGCCAACATGGCAAAACCCTGCCTCTACTAAGAATACAAAAATTAGCTGGGCATGGTGGTGCATGCCTGTAATCCCACCTACTTGGGAGGTTGAGGCAGGAGAATCACTTGAACTTGGGAGACCGAGGTTGCAGTGAGCTGAGATCGTGCCACTGCACTCCAACCTGACAGGCTGGTCTCAAAAACTAAAAAATAAAAAAAAAGAATGCTGGGGCTTGGTGCAGTGGCTCACACGTGTAATCCCAGCACTTTGGGAGGCCAGAGCAGGCAGATCATCTGAGGTCAGGAGTTCGAGACCAGGCTGGCCAACATGGTGAAACCCTGTCTCTAATAAAAATATAAAAATTAGCCAGGTGTGGTGGTGCACACCTGTAATCCCAGCTACTCAGGAGGCTGAGGCAGGAGAATTGCTTGAACCCAGGAGGCAGGGGTTGCAGTGAGCCAAGATCATGCCACTGCACTCCAACCTGGGTGACAGAGTGAGACTCTGTCTCAAAAAAAAAAAAAAAAAATTGGGTATAACTAATGTCCTAGTATTATCAATTGAGAAAAGCTTGTGATTGCATGATGGGTATAAAATCTCATTTCTGTAATTACAATACTTCACCCCAACAAACAAAAAAGAATAACTAGTACATGAACATGAATAACAATATAGATGAGGGGAAAATAGGTTGGATACAAAATAAAGTTAAACTTCGAGAAAGAGGCTGGGCTCAGTGGCTCACTCCTGTAATCCCAGCACTTTGGGAGGCCAGGGTGGGCGGATGGTTTGAGCCCAGGGTTCAAGACCAGCATGAGTAAAATGGCAAAACCCCATCTATATGAAAAAATATTTAAAAATGAGCCTGGCATGGTGGTGTGCACCTATGCTCCTAGCTACTCAGGAGGCTGAGGCAGGAGGATCACCTGAGCCCGGAGGGTAGAGGCTGAGGTGAGTAGTGATCACGGCACTGCATTCCAGACTGGGCACACAGAGAGACTCTGCCCCCCAACCTCCAAAAAAAAAAATATATATATATATATATATATATATATATATGTACCAGGATACAGCTGCAACATTATTTGTAATACAATAGGTTTTTTAAAAGTAGTAACCTGAATATCCAT
The DNA here is from genome assembly GCF_002776525.5 of Piliocolobus tephrosceles. Classification (NCBI taxonomy): domain Eukaryota; kingdom Metazoa; phylum Chordata; class Mammalia; order Primates; family Cercopithecidae; genus Piliocolobus; species Piliocolobus tephrosceles. The sequence continues at coordinate 70,899,694 of NC_045448.1, read as the reverse complement.
TAATGTCACTATGGTAATTTATTCAATTTAACATCCAATACATTGTGGAACTTTCATTCGATGGACAATTTTGCAACTATTAAAAAACTATTAGGCCAGGACTGGGCGCAGTGGCTCATGCCTGTAATTCCAGCACTTTGGGAGGCCAACGCTGGTGAATCGCTTGAGCTCAGCAATTTGAGACCAATCTGGGCAACAAAGTGAGACTTCCATCTCTACAAAGAATACAAAAATTAGCCAGACGTGGGCCAGGTATGGTGGCTCATGCCTGTAATCCCAGCACTTTGGGAGGCCGAGGCAGGCAGATGACCTGAGGTCAGGAATTCGAGACCAGCCTGGCCAATATGGTGAAACCTCATCTCTACTAAAAATACAAAAATTGGCCAGGCATGGTGGTGGGCGCCTGTAATCTCAGCTACTCAGGAGGCTGAGGCAGGAGAATTGCTTGAACCCGGGAGGTGGAAGTTGCAGTGAGCTGGGATCAAGCCATTGCACTCCAGCCTGGGCAACAAGAGTGAAACTCCATCTCAAAAAAAAAAAAAAAAAAAAAAATAGCCAGGCATGGTGGCACGCGCCTGTAGTCCCAGCTACTTAGGAAGCTAAGGTGGCAGAAACACCTGAGCCTGGGAGGCAGAGACTGCAGTGAGCCAAGATCACTGCCACTGCACTCCAGCCTAGGCAACAGAGTGAGACCCTGAAGCCCGGCACAGTGGCTCACACCCATAATCCCAGCATTTTGGGATGCTGAGGCGGGTGGATCACTTGAGGTCAGGAGTTCGAGACCAGACAGGCCAAATGGTGACACCCCGTCTCTACTAAAAATGCAAAAATTAGCGGGGGGTGGTGGCCCACGCCTATAATCCCAGCTACTAGGCAGGCTGAGGCAGGAAAATCGCTTCAACCTGGGAGGCAGAGGTTGCGGTGAACAGAGATCAGGCCACTGCACTCCAGCCTGGGCAACAGAGTGAGACTTTGTCTCAAAAACAAACAAACAAACAAAAAGTTGTCAAGTAATACCTATAGTGTAACCACTTTTTTTTTTTTTTTTTTTTTTTTGAGATGGAGTTTCGCTCTTTCGCCCAGGCTGGGTGCAGTGGTGCCATCTCGGCTCACTGCAACCTCCATCCTCCAGTTTCAAGTGATTCTCCAGCCTCAGCCTCCTGAGTAGCTGGAACTACAGGCGCCTGCCACTACACCCAGCTAATTGTTTTTGTATTTTTAGTAGAGATGGGGTTTTGTCATGTTGGCCAGGATGGTCTACAAAGTCCTGATCTTAGGTGATCCGCCCACCTCAGCCTCCCAAAGTGCTGGGATTACAGCACCGTGCCCGGCCTGGTGCAACCACATTAAAAAAAAAAAAAAAAAAAAAAAAAAGGGGGCCAGGCGTAGTGGCTCATGCCTGTAATCCCAGCACTTTGGGAGGCTGAGACGGGCAGACTATCTAAGGTCGGGAGTTCGAGACCAGCCTGACCAACACGGAGAAACCCCATCTCTAGTAAAAATACAAAATTAGCTGGGCATGGTGGCACATGCCTGTAATCCCAGCTACTCGGGAGGCTGAGGCAGGAGAATTGCTTGAACCTGGGAGGTGGAGGTTGTAGTGAGCCAAGATCATGCTGTTGCACTCCAGCCTGGGCAACAAGAGTGAAACTCTGTCTCAAAAAAAAAAAAAAAAAAAATTAGCCAGTTGTGGTGGCTTACACCTGTAATCCCAACTACTCTGGAGGCTGAGGCAGAAGCATCGCTTGAGCCCAGGAGACAGAGTTCACAGTGAGCCGAGACACTGTCACTCCGGATGACACTCTGTAAAAACAAAAAACAAAAAACAAAAAAAACCCTAAAAATCCCAAGTGTATACATGTGCATCTGTATAGAGTAAAATGTGGAACATTACAGATGAATCTATTAATATTACTTACCTCAAGAAGGGGAAGAAGATACATTTTTAATATTTTCCTTATGTATCCATTTCGTTTGTAACACTAAACACGTTTTACTTTTGTAACTTAAAAACTACTCTACTTGGGCCGGGCACGGTGGCTCAAGCCTGTAATCCCAGCACTTTGGGAGGCCGAGACGGGCGGATCACGAGGTCAGGAGATCGAGACCATCCTGGCTAACACGGTGAAACCCCGTCTCTACTAAAAAAATACAAAAAACTAGCCGGGCGAGGTGGCGGGCTCCTATAGTCCCAGCTACTCGGGAGGCTGAGGCAGGAGAATGACGTGAATCCAGGAGGCGGAGCTTGCAGTGAGCTGAGATCTGGCCACTGCACTCCAGC
>NC_045448.1:70878399-70897313 GCF_002776525.5 Piliocolobus tephrosceles | reverse complement strand
AAAAAAAAAAAAAAAAAACTACTCTACTTAAAAAAAAAGTACAGCTGAGAGCAGTGGCTTACACCTGTAATCCTAGCACTTAGGGAGGCCGAGGCGGGCAGATCACCTGAGATCAGGAGTTCGAGACCAGCTTGGATAACATGGTGAAACCCCATCTCTACCAAAAATACAAAAATTAGCTGGGGGTGGTGGTGGGCACCTGTAATCCCACCTACTCGGGAGGCTGAGGCAGGAGAATCGCTTGAACCCAGGAGGCAGAGGTTGCGGTGAGCCAAGATTGTGCCATTGCATTCCAGCCTGGGAGACAGAGTAAGACTCTTCACAAATAAATAAATAAGTACTTGTGCAACATCCATATAATGGAGTTTTATTTGGGAATAAAAAGGAATGAAGTAATGACACATGTTACAACATGTATGACCCTGAAAAGCATAATGTTAAGTGAAATAAGTCAGTCACCAGAAACCATATATTGCATGCTTCCATTTATATGAAATGTCTAGAATAGGCAAATCTATAGGGGCAGAAAGACTAGTGGCTGGGACATGGAATGGGATGAAGGTCAGGGAGTGACTGGTAATTGCTAAGGGTTTCCTTTTTGAGGTGAAGAAAATGTTATAAAATTGATTGTGGTGATTCTTGCGCACACACCTCTGTGAATAAACTAAAAACTATTAAACTGAAAAACATTTTATATGGATGTCCCAAAAAGGTGTTTTAAAAATAACAACCACCATTAACATTTGTTTTATTCACCATCAAAAGAGTAGTACTTGATATCTTTGAAAATAATCTGAAGAATGTGCCAGAGACTCTAAAGACAATTCCAAAAAATGAAAATCCGGAGTATATCCAGTCTGAACAAACTACTTTAAAGAGGACATCACGTTTTGGTTTTTTGGTTTTTTTGGTGTTTTGTTTTGTTTTTGAGGAGTCTTGCTCTGTTGCCCAGGGGCGAACTGCAACCTCTGACTCCCGGCTTCAAGTGGTTCTCCTGCCTCAGCCTCCTGAGTAGCTGGGATTACAGACATGTGCCACCACACCTGGCTAATTTTTGTATTTTAAAGTAGACATGGGGTTTCTCCATGTTGGCCAGGCTGATCTTGAACTCCTGGCTCAAGTGATCTGCCCACCTCGGCCTCCCAAAGACTGGGATTACAGGCGTGAGCTGCCCCACTCAGCCGACATCACATTTTTCGATGTGTAAATTCTCCTATGTTTAAAAAAATATTTCTACAACTTAAACTTACATCATAGATATTTTCCAGTTCAACACTACAGATCTGATTAACAGCTTTTCAATAGCTGCAAAATAGTCCATAAAATGAATGTTCTGGCCAGGGGCAGCGGCTCATGGCTGTAATCTCAGCACTTTGGGAGGCTGAGGTAGGCGGATCACCTGAGGTCAGGAGTTCAAGACCAGCCTGGCCAACATGGTGAAACCCTGTCTCTACTAAAATACAAAAATTAGCTAGGCTAATTTAGGTGGTGGCTCACGTCTGTAATCTCAGCTACTGAGGAGGCTGAGGCAGGAGAATCGCTTGAACCCAGGAGACAGAGGTTACAGTGAGCCAAGACTGTGGCACTGCACTCTGGTCTAGGAGACAGAGCGAGACTGTCTCAAAAAAAAAAAAAAAAAAAGAAAGAAAGAAAAGAAAAAGAAAAAGTTCCACACATATTCGGTGTAAATTGAATAAATTACCACAAGTGGCATTGATGGATATTCAGGTCACTCCATTTTTTTCTACTACAAACAATGCTGCAGTTGTATCTTGGCACATAAATCTTTATAATTTAATTCTTTTATTTCTGTAGGATAGATTCCTAGATATAGGATTACTTTAGTGACATATATGTGACATATATGTAATAAGCAATATGAAATGCATACTGAGTATACTGAACCACATTTCAGAGCTCTAATTTCTCTGCTTCCTAAAGTTGGATTGAAGTTTATGTATCTTTTGACTTGTTTACTTTTAAGATTCTTGTGACCAATTTGCATTAAATAGTGGGGGTTTTTTTTTTTTTGAGAAGGATCCTCGCTCTATTGCCCAGGCTGGAGTGCAATGGCAAGGTCTCGGTTCACTGCAATCTCTGCCTCCCAGATTCAAGCGATTCTCCTGCCTCAGCCTCCTGAGTAATTGGGATTACGGGTGCCCACCACCATGCCAGGCTAATTTTGTATTTTTAGTAGATACAGGGTTTCGTCATGTTGGTCAGGCTGGTCTCGAACTCCTGATTTCAGGTGATCCGCCCGCCTCAGCCTCCCAAAGTGCTGGGATAACGGGCGTGAGCCACTGCCCCGGCCTAAACAGATATTTCTGAAATACTTTTCAATGTGCATTCAATACACGGAAGAAATGCAAATATAAATAAAAATCTGGCATCTGGAAATATCTTCCCCGCTCTCAAAAATTTGGCTAGCACCAACGAGGCAAATTCTTAATAAAATCCTTACTTTTTAAAGTAAAACTTTTTAGGCCGGGCGCGGTGGCTCAAGCCTGTAATCCCAGCACTTTGGGAGGCCGAGACGGGCGGATCACGAGGTCAGGAGATCGTAGACCATCCTGACTAACACGGTGAAACCCCGTCTCTACTAAAAATACAAAAAAATTAGCCGGGCGAGGTGGCCGGCGCCTGTGGTCCCAGCTACTCGGGGAGGCTGAGGCAGGAGAATGGCGTGAACCCGGGAGGCGGAGGTTGCAGTGAGCTGAGATCCAGCCACTGCACTCCAGCCTGGGCGACAGAGCAAGACTCCGTCTCAAAAAAAAATAAAAAATAAAAAAAATAAAGTAAAACTTTTTTTCTTTTTTCTTATTTCTTAAGTAAACATTTTAAATTGAAATTTTTTTTCTGTACAGAGAAAGTTGAAACATCCATTCCCATGTTTGGGATGAGAGAAAATAAATTATTTATGTTATTGGAAAACAAGATTATAGACTGTCAATAAACTTTTACTCTTAAATTAATAAATAATACATGACAATTCTTTTCACATGAAAGGCAACGTCTGCTTTTATTTCCTCCTAAAATACTCTGGCGGCCCTACACATCAACAGCGCCGCTGGTGTAGTGGTATCATGCAAGATTCCCATTCTTGCGACCCGGGTTCGATTCCCGGGCGGCGCAAAAAGATTTTCGCTTCTCGCTCTCCAAAAACCAAGTAGCTTGAATAGTCTTTATAAAAACCAGATAGCTTGAAGGATCTTTATATATCTTTCCTCTTTTGGAAAGATTTAGGCTTTTTACTATCCCTGGAGGTTTCCACTCCATTATAACTCGCGGTCGAAACACTAGAATCCGCAGCCAGAAGACAAAAAAGTTCACGCAAGTCTTGACGTAGTTAATCCTTGCGCCTGCGCAGCCTCAGACGTCCCTAGCGTCGGGTGGAAGAGCGGCTGCGCAACAAGTGAACCTATGGATTAAGGTGTAGCCTGGCTGCCGGGAGGTTGAGAGTGCAAGATTATTCTGCGCCTGCGCGGCCCGGGTAACTTCCCTGGCTGCTCCTAGGCGCCCGGCTCGCCGCCATCTTGTATTGGGGCTTCATTGTTCCCGCTGGGCCGGGCGGTTTAGTGTAATTGCCGCCGGAGAAGGAGGCGGAGTAACCTTTGGTCAGCCGAGAAACCCCGCTATCCCGTAGCCATAACCGCTCAAACGATTTGGGAGGTAGTGAAGGGCAGGGAGTTGGACCCGGAGGCGGCGCCGCGACAGCAGCAGCCATGGAGGACGAGATGCCCAAGACTCTGTGAGTCTGGGGCAGCGATGAGGGAGGCGGGATGGTGGTCGTCCCGGAGGGAAGGCCTCGGCCCTGCGCCGCTCCCAGCCTATTGTTCTCCGTGGACACCGCGATATCGTGGTTTTTGTTTCCTTAGCATGCACCAAGACCCAGTCTGTGAGAGGACAAGGTGAAGGGAGACCGGGCTCAACCCTTTCAATTAATCCCTTCACTTTAGCTACACCATTGCTTGACTGTTGCTCTCGCCGCGGGCCCTCTGTGGTCTTAGACCTGGAGAAAAGACTTTTTCATTCAGATCTCTTTTTAGAACTTGTCGAACCTTCCTTTTGTCCTATGCTTTCTTTCCTTCTCTTTTCCCGCTTCTCCCCCTTTTTAATTAACCTCTTCTTATCTTTACAGCCGTCTTCCTTTAATTTTACTTTTGATTTACTATTGAAATTCTTCCTTTCATTTTCTTCTCGGTGATAAGATTTTTTTCCCCCCCCTGAGGCTGCTTGTACTCATTTTCAGTGCAGTAAACTTTATTCTTGCAGTTGCCATTGAAAAAAAGCCAAGCATTTTTCTTTAACCTCTGGCTTTCCTTCTGTAGCCCCCACCGACCAAAAAGCCTAACCAGACACTCCAAGGATTTGGAAATCTCACCCAGAAGGAATATATCAATTGAGGGGAAATTGATTTAGTATTATTTTTATAGTCGTTTGCTACTGTTGTGATTGACATGGTATTGAACGAGCGGGCCGTTTTTGTGAAGCAACAATTGATAAATGCCCTAACATATTTACAGAGAATTTTTAGAGTTAGCATTAAATTATCGGAGCGTGGATATTTTCTTTGTCGTGTGGCTTCCCCCACTGCGTTCTTTGTTTTTCAAAGTATTATCGGATGAGTTGATCCTGCCTTTGTTGGCATTTCTCGGAAAGAGAAAAGCTCAATGAGTTGACATAGCTTTTTGTTTTTCTTGGATGACATAGCTTTTTGTTTATATTCTTGGAATACTGGCAGTTTGAGAGCTCCATGCATTAAAAATGCAATTTTAGGTTTCTCTTTGCCGCTTTCTAGATAATGAAGTTGCTCTGAAGTATGATGTCGTTGTTTTTTTCACCCCCAAAATTTTTCCACTTCTACGTTGCTATTTCTTATCTATATTGGAAATGTGGTTGCACTTGTTTTCTTAATAGATTGTCAGTTAATCTGTTAGTAACCTTGAAATTTCTTTTCTGTATTCCTGAGGCTCAAAAAGTATCTTTTCAATAGGACGTAGCAATTAGTGCATGACCTTTGTTTTAGGAAAGATTGTATCTGTAGATGAATACTCCCTAAAAAACTAACTAGCCTCACTGTGTTGGTGGAGTCTCTTCCCCCTTGCCTCTTAGCTACGACAGCCATCAGCATTTTGGGTTAAGGCACTGCTCGTGTTTTATAATGTAAACTTAATATTCTTCGTTTGAAAATATTTAATTTTAAAAACTGCCAGAAGTATCTGACCACTTAACTTTTTAATTTTGTCTTTACTTTTTAATTTTTTGAGATGGAGTCTCACTTTGTCACCCAGGCTGCAAGGCTGGAGTGCAGTGGTCCGATCTCGGCTCACTGCAACCTCCACCTCCTGGGTTCAAGCCATTCTCCTGCCTCACCCTCCCAAGTAGCTGACATTACAGGCGGGCACCACGCCCGGCTCATTTTTGTATTTTTAGTAGAGAGGGGCTTTCACCATGTTTGCCAAGCTGGTCTCGAACTCCTGACCTGAGGTGATCCGCTCAGCTCGGCCTCCCAAAGTGCTAGGATTACAGATGTGAGCCACAGCGCCTGGCCTGGCCTCAACTCTTAACTATTACATTTATGACTTATTTTGCCTTGTATCCCTCACTAAAACACCCCATCCAAGAAACTCTTCCTCAAAGTAGTCATACTGTAAAAGTCTTCTCTTGTTTCTACCTCCCTCAACCCAAACTCCCATTTTTCCAGTCAGGCAAACCTTGGCTAAACATGAGGGTACTAATCCCTAAGTTTTCCTAGTAGTGTTTTTAATTTTAATGTAAGATGTTTGCTTTAATGACCCTGGAAGTCAGAGGCTTTTAATATATGTTCTTTTTTTTTTTTTTTTTTTTTTTTTGAGACGGAGTCTCGCTCTGTCGCCCAGGCTGGAGTGCAGTGGCCAGATCTCAGCTCACTGCAAGCTCTGCCTCCCAGGTTTACGCCATTCTCCTGCCTCAGCCTCCTGAGTAGCTGGGACTACAGGCACCCGCCACCTCGCCCGGCTAGTTTTTTGTATTTTTTAGTAGAGACGGGGTTTCACCGGTTAGCCAGGATGGTCTTGATCTCCTGACCTCGTGATCCGCCCGTCTCGGCCTCCCAAAGTGCTGGGATTACAGGCTTGAGCCACCGCGCCCGGCCTAATATATGTTCTTAACACAGCTCGTAGCACATTAGTCTGGTCCATGGTAAGTGATCAATAAATTTGTTTAAGAAACTGATATAATTGGCTGGGCACAGTGGCGCACGCCTGTAATCCTAACACTTTGGGAGGCCGAGGCGGGTGGATCACCTGAGGGCAGGAGTTCAAGACCAGCCTGGCCAACATGGCGAAACCCTGTCTCTACTAAAAATACAAAAATTAGCTGGGCATGGTGGCGCATGCCTGTAATCCCAGCTACTCGGGAGGCTGAGGAAGGAGAATCACTTGAACCCGGGAGGTGGAGGTTGCAGTGAGCTGAGGTTGCGCCATTGCACTCCAGCCTGGCGACAGGAGGGAGGCTCCGTCCCAAAAAAAAAAAAAAAAACTGGTAGAATTTCAAGCAGTGAATTAAGATTTTTCTTGAGGATAAAATAGAGTCTTAAGTTTTTATCACCCGCATACCTAAATGGCTCACTGGAAATTCCTTCATTTGCTACATCTGAGTGTTCAGCATCTCCATGTTAAGTTAGAGAATACCAGTATTTGATTTCTTGTCACCAGTACTTTGAAAACATATTCTGAGACAAACTTCCCTAAAGTTTATACTGCAAGATTATTTTGAGGAGTATTCAAGGTACAATTAATAAGTTCAAACATTTGTAGTGAGCGTATGAGTGATGTATACTACTATTCTCTATTCATGTATAAATTTGAAATTTTCCATAATAAAAAAATAAAAATACGTGTATAGTGAGTCTGAATTGGCCTTGGTCACTTTAAAAATATTCAACTTGTGAACTAAAAGCTACACACTAGACTAGGAAAACATTGCTGGTGTTAGTTGATAAAAGTTAAGTCCCTCAAATCCAGACACCTTAATATCCTTTGTGTGGTTTACTCTCAAATGCATGAGTGCTCTCTTTTGAGATAACTATACTATTACTGTGTGGCTTTCACATTTGCTAAGAGTGCAGATCTATAAATTATAGACCATCCTTAAAAGCCTGCAGCTGGCCAGGCATGGTGGCTCACACCTGTAATCCCAGCACTTTGGGAAGCCAGGGTGAGTGGATCACCTGAGGTCAGAAGTTTGAGACCAGCCTGGTCAACATGGTGAAACCCCATCTCTACTAAAAATGCAAAAGTTAGCTAGGTGTGGTGACACATGCCAGTAGCCTCAGCTACTTGGGACTCCAGAGGCTCAGGGAGGAGAATCACTTGAACCCAGGAGGTGGAGGGTTGCAATGAGCCGAGATGATGACACTGCACTCCAGCCTGGACGACAGAGCGAGACAGAGCCCAATTAATTGCTATATACTAATGTGAGTCTTGTCTTTCTTCTGCTCCATGCTTATCTTTCATTCTTGTTGTCTACCCCACTCTCCAAATAGTATTGGCCTTTGTAATTTGTATGAAATAAAATCTCTTGGATTGAGAATCAGACCTATCTTAAAGATTAGATTGAAGGCAAGGTTGACTAAAATGAGATGTTTATTAGATAATACTTATGTTTCCAAATAACTGCTAGTAATTAAGAATATACTAGAAACATTACATTCACTCAGTAATATTGAGAGCATACTACATGGCTGTCACTCTTCTGGGAACTGGGGATACGGTAGTACATGTAGTAGGCTTTTTAAGAATTTATGTAAGTGGCCGGGCGCGGTGGCTCAAGCCTGTAATCCCAGCACTTTGGGAGGCTGAGACGGGTGGATCACGAGGTCAGGAGATTGAGACCATCCTGGCTAACACGGAGAAACCCCGTCTCTACTAAAAAAATACAAAAAAAACTAGCCGGCGTGGTGGCGGGCGCCTGTAGTCCCAGCTACTCGGGAGGCTGAGGCAGGAGAATGGCATAAACCCGGGAGGCAGAGCTTGCAGTGAGCTGAGATCCGGCCACTGCACTCCAGCCTAGGTGACAGAGTGAGACTCCGTCTCAAAAAAAAAGAATTTACGTAAGTAATTATGTTAGATCGTAATAAGTGCCATGGAGAAAAATAATGCAGGGTATGCATGGTAAGGAGGAAGGGGTGAATATTTATAGAGAATAATAAAGGAAGGTCATCCTTTGATAAGTGACATTTGAGGAAAAAAGTGAAGGAGATAAGGGAGAGCCATGCTTCTATCTGAAGGAGGAGCACCCTAGAAAGAGCTAGTGCAGAGGGCCCTTGGGGGCAGGGCATGCTGGTTGGTTAGCCTGAGGAGAGTAAATGTAGTAGAGGAGTAGGAAATGAGGTCAGAATGATAAATAGGAATGTTAGGGGAGATAGAAAATACCAGATTATATGGGTCCTAAAGAGGGCTATCTTATCTGAGTAGGAATGGAAGCTGTAAGTGGGTTTCAAGCATAGTAGTGGTATAGCCTATCTTAACCTTGAAACTGGCAGAAGCAAGTAGCCTACTCAGGAAGCCAATCCAGGTGTGAGAGAAAGCAGTGCCTATAATTGTAGTTAGTGCTGGTGAAAGTGATAGAAAGTAGTTGAATTACGGATATGTTTTGAAAATAGAGCAACAGGAATTACCAGTGGCTTAGATGTGGCATGTGAGAATGATGTCGACAATAAATGGATTTATTTTAAAATGCGTAATATCAGTCATCTAAAATGTTATAGTTTGTTGCAAGATATAAGTAAAAATGAAAAGTCTTGAGGATCGATAACCCTTAAGATGTCTGCAGGCATAGTATTGGATACATTTGTTCAAGCTGGTTTACCTAGTGAAGGAGGTCCCAACTAATAAGGCAGTTTCAGCCATCTCTTGTAACATTATTCTTTGTGATGGGTATACATTTGTTACATAATAATAAGGTTAGGTTGCTGATGTATAGTATATACACAAGCACTTACTATTCCACACAGTTTATTTTTATGTTTTAATTGAGATAGGGTCTCATCCTGTTGCCCAGGCTCTGGTGCAGTGGTGCAATCGCAGCTCACTGTAGCCTCGACCTCTCAGGCTCAAGGGATCTTTCCACCTCAGCCTACTGAATAGCTGGGACTACAGGCATGTACCACCGTGTCTGGCTAATTTTTAAAAATATTTGTAGAGAAGCGATCTCACTGTGTTGACCAGGCTGGTCTCGAACCCCTGGGCTCAAGCGATCTTCCCACCTTAGCCTCCCAAAGTGCTGGGATTATAGGTGTGAGCCACCGTGCCTCGTGTCTACATAATTTCTTCATTAGTAAAAGACATAACTAATCTTTTCCCCCTAGGGTAACTTAAGCAAAATGAGAGAATTTTCTAGCAAATTGCAAATGTTCAGAAGTCATTCTGAGACAGTACATTTAACTCTTTAACAGATATTTATAGAGCAATAAATATCACTGCAATGATATTGCAGTGTTCCAGGCAGTGTTCTAACTAGCAGTCCCCAGCCTTTTTGGCACCGAGACCAGTTTTATGGAAGACAATTTTTCCATGGGCGGAATGGTTTCAGGGTGAAACTGTTCCACCTCAGAACATCAGGCATTAGATAAATTCTCGTAAGAAACACAAAACCTAGATCCCTTGCATGCCCAGTTCACACATGCTGCTAATCTGACAGGAGGCAGAGCTCAAGCAGTAATGCTCCCTCCCCCGCTGCTCACCTCCTGCTGTGTGGCCCAGTTCCTAACAGGCCATTGACCCATAAAGGTCCGTGGCCTGAGGGGAGTTGGGGACCTCTGTTCTGGACGGTAGATACCAACTAAGAATAAAGATGAAAACCTCTTATGGAATTTATTATTAGGTAAGAAACTATTCATACTTTTTACTCAAATTTTCACAGAGACCTTATCAAATTCTGCCTTTTTTTTTTTTTTTTTTTTTTGAGATGAGTTTCCTTCCCCCCAGGCTGGACTGCAGTGATGAGATCTTGGCTCACTGCAAACTCCACCTCCTGGGTTCAGGTAATTCTCCTGCCTCAGCCTCCTGAGTAGCTGGGATTACAGGCACCCACCACCACACCTGGCTAATTTTTTGTGTTTTTAGTAGAGACGAGTTTCAACATGTTGGCCAGGCTGATCTCGAACTCCTGAGCTCAAGTGATCCGTCCACCTCAGCATCCCAACGTGCTGGGATTACAGGCAAGAGCCACCACTCCCGGCTAATCCTGAAAATTTCTTGCAGGCACAACAGTCAGGTGAGAGTAGACACAGAAGAGATGCAGAGATAGTACAGACTTTTTTTTTTTTTTTTTTTTGCGGGGAAGGGTTTTGCGGAGGAATGGCATGATAACCTTCATCTAGCATCCCTTAATGTTACCATCTTATATAACCATGGTATAATTATCAAAATTAAGAAATTAACACTATAGGCTTTATACCAATTTTTCCACTGATATCCTTTTTATATTCTAGGATCTAACTCAGGAAAATACCACATTGCATTTCATCGTCGTCTCTTTATTCTCCTTGGTTCTGTGAGATGTCTTTCTTGACCTTAACACTTTTTTTCTTTTTTTAGAGATAAGGTCTCTGTTGCCCAGGCTGGAGTGCAGTGGCACAATCATTGTTCACTTCAGCTTCCCAAGTAGCTGGAACTACAGGTGCACACCACCACACCCAGCTAATTTTTTCTTATTTTTTGTAGAGACGGGGCATATCACTATGTTGCCCTGGCTGGTCTCAAACTACTGGCCTCAAGTGAATCTCTCACCTCGGCCTTCCAAAGCACTGGGATTACAGGTGTGAGCCACTGCACCCCGCCGACGCTTTGGAAGGGTACTGTTTCTCCTTTTCTCCAAAATCACCATGACTTATTTTTTCTTAACTTACTCTGTTGGTTAGAAGTAGGTCACCAAGGCTAGCTCACACACTCAGGAAGAGGAAGATTAAGTTACACTTCCTGGAGGGAGGTATATCCAAAGAATTCATAGTCATTTAAAACTATTAGTTCGTTGGTCAAAACCTTCTTTTTTTTTTTTTCCTTTGAGACAGAGTCTCGCTCTGGTGCCAGGCTGAAGTGCAGTGGCATGATCTTGGCTCACTGCAACCTCTGCCTCCCGGGTTCAAGCGACTCTCCTGCCTTGGCCTCCCTAGTAGCTGAAACTACAGGCACGCGCCACCATGCCCAGCTAATTTTTTGTATTTTTTGGTAGAGACGGTGTTTCACTGTTGGCCAGGATGGTCTTGATCTCCTGACCTGTGATCTGCCTCAGCTTCCCAAAGTGCTGGGATTATAGCAGGCGTGAGCCACCGCACCTGGCCCAAAACCAATATTTAATAAATATATTAGAGGTGGTACTTTGAGGCTATGCAGATACCCTGTTTCCCCTTTTAAGGTTTCATCAACTAATGTGAGCTTCCATGGGTGGATCTTCCTGTAGAAATTGTTACTATGGTATGTTAATGGTGATTTTCTATTTCACTCATTCTTTTTACATTTATTAATTAATTCTGTAAGAAAAAACTATTTTTCCCTTATCCAGGATCCATTTAAACATTATTCATTGTGTTTGGTTGTCAGTGTTTTTTATGTCCTTTTTTTTTTTGGTGGGGGGACAGGGAGGGCAGTGTCTTGCTCTGTCACCCTGGCTGGAGTACTGTGGTGCAATCTCAGCTCACTGCAATGTCCACCTCCTGAGTTCAAGTGATTCTTGTGCCTCCTGCTCCCAGGAAGCTGGGATTACAGGCATGCGCCACCATGCCTGGCTAATTTTTGTATTTTTTTTTTTTTTTTTTTTTTGAGGCAGAGTCTCGCTCTGTCGCCCGGACTGGAGTGCAGTGGCCGGATCTCAGCTCACTGCAAGCTCTGCCTCCCGGGTTTATGCCATTCTCCTGCCTCAGCCTCCGGAGTAGCTGGGACTACAGGCGCCCGCCACCTCACCCGGCTAGTTTTTTTGTATTTTTAGTAGAGACGGGGTTTCACCGTGTTAGCCAGGATGGTCTCGATCTCCTGACCTCGTGATTCGCCCATCTCAGCCTCCCAAAGTGCTGGGATTACAGGCTTGAGCCACCGCGCCCGGCTAATTTTTGTATTTTTAGTAGAGATGAGGTTTCACCATGTTGGCCAGGCTGGTCTCTAACTCCTGGTCTCAAGTGAACCGCCTACCTCGGCCTCCCAAAGTGCTAGGATTTGAGGCTTGAGCCACTGTGCCCAACTTTCTGTTTCTTTTACTTATTTATATCCTAGAAATGAGGTCTTGCTATGTTGCTCAGGCTGGATTCAAACTTCTGGGTTCAAGGGATCCACCCACCTCAGCCTCTCAAGTAGCTGGGACTGCGGGCTTGTGCCACTGCTCCCTTTTATTCAAGAACAGTCATCTGTTGTGTTTGTTTTAGGACAATAATTTTTTGAAGAGACTGAGTTGTCTTATAAAATGTCCCACGTCTGGATTCGTGGAATTGTTTTGTATGCCCAATATCCTATAAACTTAAATCTAATTTTCAGCTTGGTTAGATTTAGGTTAGACTTTTTTATGTAAATATTTTATAGGTGATACTGTGTAATTCGTATTATATATATGCAGTGTCTCATTGGTTGTTGCCCAACTATAAAATAATTGAAAATTTTATCACTGGGTTATAGTGGTAACAGCCAAAGCTCTCATTTTTGAGGTAAGGTTTTCCCTTTGCAATGAATTAAGTAATCTATGTGATAACTTTGACACCTTGTGACTATTTCCACACCAACTGTTCACGTAGTAATTTAAGCATAGATTAAAGGTCCTTCCCTGAATCAGTTGTTTCATTAGAGTTTACACATTGTTAATTTAATACTATCTTTCTACATTTATTAACTAACATTCTTTTGTAAAGGAGAATTTTTCTAAACTAGAGCTATTAGATTACACTATTTAGGAGTTCCTACTTAATAGGATAAATGCTTAATTCTGTCTCTTTTTCAGAATAGAGACTTGGTGCAGTAATAATTCCCAATACTGGTAAATTGCTGTTGGGTAAATGTTGCTGTTACTTTCTCTTTTGAGTACCATTATTTTACCTGATCTTTAAATGTCATTTGTTGTTGACTCAGCATTTCTTCCTTTACCATCTTAACCTTTTCCTAAGGCTTCGTGTTAAGTACTCAGTATGTGTTTGTTGAATGGTAGATGGAAAGAAGAAACCAAATCCACACTTTTTGAGCATGTATGAATATTTATTTTTCTGAGGAGAAAGTCCGTACCTTATATCAAATTTTCTGAAGGGGACCTGAGAGACAAATGAGAAACTACCGTTTTGGGGAGACTGCATTCTTTGATTCCAGAACTGGTAAACCTCTAACTCTATAACATGACTAGAGGTAAACTCATCTCAAAATCTCATTTTAAAAACTTTTATAAACCCCTTTATTGGCCGGGCACGGTGGCTCACGCCTGTAATCTCAACACTTTGGGAGGCCGAGGCAGGCGGATCATGAGGTCAGGAGATCAAGACCTTCGTGGCTAACATGGTGAAACCCCATCTCTACTAAAAATACAAAAAATTAGCCGGGCATGGTGGCGGGCGCCTATAGTCCCAGCTACTCAGGAGGCAGGAGAATGGCGTGAACCTACAAGGCGGAGCTTGCAGTGAGCTGAGATCGCGCCACTGCACTCCAGCGTGGGCGACAGAGCGAGACTCCATCTCAAAAAAAAAAAGACCCTTTATTTTATTTTTAGAGATAGAGCCTTGCTCTGTCACCTGGTGCAGTGGCATAATCATAGCTCACTGCAGCCTCTTAACTCTTGGGTTCAAGTGATCTTCCCACCTCAGTGTCTGAAGTAGCTGGGACCATGCCATGGGACATAGTGCCACCATGTCTGGCTAATTTTTTATCATTATTTTTATTTTTTGTAGAGACGGGGGTCTCACTGTATTGACTGGGCTGATCTTGAACTCCTGGACTAAAGTGATCTTCCCACCTTAGCCTCCAAAAGTGCTGGGATTACAGGTGTGAGCCACTACCCCTAGCCTAAGCCCTTTAAATGAAGATCATCACAGTCTTATGGTCTTGTAATGCACTATTTATGTTTTTATTGATTACCAACTCATAATCTGTGATCTTTCTACTCCCTTTCACCCCTCTTCTACTGATCAGTAATGTTAAATGGAAGGTTTCTCATCCCACTGTGAGCATTCAAAACAACTGATAATTTACCCATAACTTTTCAAAAATGTGTTCATTGCATAACCAAAGTCTACCTAAATTGAACAAATAAGGGAAATAATGTTAATTTAAAAATTGGGGGTGCCAGCCTAGCCTGGCCAATATGGTGAAACCCCATCTCTACCAAAAATATAAAAAAAAATTAGCTGGGCGTGGTGGCAGGCGCCTGTAGTCACAGCTACTTGGGTGGCTGAGGCAGGAGAATCACTTGAACCTGGGAGGCGGAGGTTGCAGTGATTGGAGATCACACCACTGCACTCCAGCCTGGGCAACAGAGCGAGACTTTGTTCAAAAAAAAAAAAAAAAAAAAAATGGGAGAACGTGAGTGTTCTTAGTAATATTAATACCATAAAGTAGAAATAATTGCAGTGCTTCTTAGGTTTGATTGTATAAATTTTTTTTCTTTTTCTTTTTTTTGAGACGATATCTCGCTCTGTTGCCCAGGCTGGAGGGCAGTGGCACCATCTTGGCTCACTGCAAGCTCCGCCTCCTGGGTTCATACCACTCTTCTGCCTCAGCCTCCCGAATAGCTGGTACTACAGGCGCCTGCCACCACTCCTGGCTAATTTTTTGTATTTTTACTAGAGATGGGGTTTCACCGTGTTAGCCAGGATGGTCTCGATCTCCTGACCTCGTGATCTGCCTGCCTCAGCCTCCCACAGTGCTGGGATTACAGGCGTGAGCCACCGTACCCAGCCCTCTTTTTTCTTTAAGACAGTCTTGCTTCGTTACCCAGGCTGGAGTGCAGTGGCATGATCCGGGCTTGTTGCAGCCTCCCCCTCGTGGGTTCCAGCAATTCTCATGCCTCAACCGCCCCCCAGTAGCTGGGATTACAGGCGGGCACCACCACACCTAGCTAATTTTTGTGTTTTTAGTAGAGAAGGGGTTTCACCATGTTGGCCAGGCTGGTCTCAAACTCCTGGCCTCAAGTGATCCACCTGCGTCAGCCTCCCAAAGTGCTGGGATTACAGGCGTGAGCCACCGTGCCCAGCCATTATTGTATAAGATATTTTATATAACTAATGAAGATTCATTTGAGTGTTTTTAAAGTTTATCTTCCTAAGGTAAGCCTGGCAAACTTAGAAACAAGCAATAGGTTTAATTTGCAAAACCATGACTAAAACAGATATGCACATACTAGCTTCCCCTTCGCTAGCAAAGTGTAATATATTTTCTTTTTTTTTTTTGAGGCATAGTCTCACTCTGTTGCCCAGGCTGGTGTACAGTGGTGCAACCTCAGCTCACCCAGCCTCCGCCTCCTGGGTTCAAGTGATTCTCCTGCCTCAGCCTCCCAAGTAGCTGGGTTTACAGATGTGCACCACCACGCCTGGCTAATTTTTGTGTTTTTCATAGAGACAGGGTTTCATCATATTTACCAGGCTGGTCTCAATTCCTGGCCTCAGGTGATTCTCCCACCTTGGCTTCCCAAAGTGCTGGGATTACAGGCGTGAACCACCACACCCAGCTAATATATTTTCAAATAACATACTTTACCTCTGTTTTCAAAGAGATTTTTAAGTGTTGGCAAACCATAAAAGTCACTCCCAAATATTATAGTATAAGGCAAAGATCTGCCTATTTCTCAAGTTTAATTTTTGATAAACAGCTTTAGAAACTGGTGGAGAATAAGCAAATTTAAAATGGTAAATCGAGGGCTGGGCATAATGCCTTAGGCCTGTAATCTTTAAGATTACACTTTGGGAGGCCGAGGCGGGCAGATCACTTGAACCCAGGAGTTTGAGACCAGCTCAGCAATATGGTGAAACCCCTTCTCTACAGAAAATGTAAAAAAATTAGCCAGATATGATGGCACATGCCTGTGGTCCCAGCTACTTGGGTGGCTGAGGTGGGAGAATCCCTTGAGCCCAGGAGGTGGAGGTTGTAGTGAGCCGAGATTGTTCCGCTACACTCCAGTCTGGGCAACCCAGCAAGACCTTGTCTCAAAAAAAATAAATAAATTGAGGTAAATTGAGCTGGATGTGGTGGTTCCTGTAGTCCGTTACTCAGGAGGCCGAGGCAGGAGGTTTGCTTGAGGCCAGGAGTTTGAGAGCAGCCTGAGCAATATAGCCAGACCATTTCTCTTAAAAAAAAAAAAAAAAAAAAAAGGCCAGGTGCAGTGGCTCACACCTGTAATCCCAGCACTTTGGGAGGCTGAAGTGGGTGGATCACCTGAGGTCAGGAGTTGGAGACCAGCCCGACCAACATGGAGAAACCCTGTCTCTACTAAAAATGTAAAATTAGCTGAGTGTGGTTGTGCATGCCTGTAATCCCAGCTACTCGGGGAGGCTGAGGCAGGAGACTCACTTGAACCCTGGAGGTGGAGGTTGCAGTGAGCTGAGATCGCGCCACTGCACTCTATCCTGGGCAACAAGAGCGAAACTCCATCTCAAAAAAAAAAGGTCAATTGTTTTTCTTTGTGTTTCAGATACGTCGGTAACCTTTCCAGAGATGTGACAGAAGCTTTAATTCTGCAACTCTTTAGCCAGATTGGACCTTGTAAAAACTGCAAAATGATTATGGATGTAAGGGTATTTTACTTAGTTAACTTTATTTATTTATTTTTTTTAATATGTTACTTAAAGCAATTGCTTGGAAGGAATTCTTAATTTACCATAGTCTAAATATAGTATAAATTCTTAGTTTACTGTAGGCTAAATAATAGTCTTAGTTTACTGTATTCTAAATTAAGAGGGATTTTAGTGAATTTGTAATGAACTTGTTTTGACAGCTGAATTTAATTTGTTTTACTAAATAATGGAAGATGAGAATAGAACTAGTTATTTGTAGATCAGATGGGAACTGTATATATGTGGGCTCTTTCAGGTGCATTGAGGCATCAGAAATGTTTATATGTGGTGTCAATTGGTTGGCTAATAAATTCAGCTCTTACAATTAAATTGGGAAACAGGTTTAAAAATAATAGGCATTTGATACAGTGAAAGTATTTTTAACTTTATTTTTAAAGGTCATGATTCAAGTTTTTCTTGTATTTAGGCAATTCTTATTTATGAGACCTTAATGTATTCAAAAAACACACACATTGAACTCATTCATCCAATTGGTGTTAACCCTGATTCATAATATGTATAAAAAGACATTTAGGGAACAGGTACCCTAATTCCCTGGAGTCTTTGTCTCCTGGGGAGGAAAAACACTTTTTTTTTTTTTTTTTTTTTTTTTGGGAGATAGAGTTTTGCTCTCGTTGCCCAGGCTGGAGTGCAATGGCATGATCTTGGCTCACGACAACCTCCGCCTCCCAGGTTCAAGCAATTCTTCTGTCTCAGCCTCCCAAGTAGCTCGGATTACAGGCATGTGCCACCACACCTGGCTAATTTTGTATTTTTAGTAGCAATGGGATTTCTCCATGTTGGTCAGGCTGGTCTCAAACTCCCGACTTCAGGTGATCCACCTGTCTTGGCCTCCCAAAGTGCTAGGATTACAGGCATGAGCCACCGCACCCGGCCTAAATTTTTTGATGGGAAAGGCAGTGTTAAAGAGAAACCTTTTGTCCCATGGTCTCTCCTTTCTGAAAACTTTTGGGTTTTTTGTTTGTTTGTTTGTTTGTTTGTCTTGAAAGACAGGGTCTTGGTAATAGCCACGGCACCCAGCCTGCTATAAACTTTCAGTTTTCTTTTCTCCAGAAAAGACAATTGTATGTGTATCGGTTACCTTCTTTCCTGTTGTATTCCAGCTAAACTTTTTTTTACTTGGTATTTTTAAAAGTAATTATTTAGCCGGGTGCAGTGGCTCACGCCTGAGACCACATCTCTAAAAAAAAAATTAAGTAAAAAGTATTAATTGTACTTGAAATAAAATTGTATATTCCTCTATTTTTGTAGCTTTCTAGTCTTTTGAATTAGTTTTTTATTTTAACAAATCTGTTTAGGAGGTTATGGAAAGAATTTTAAAATGGCCTATAATGTCATTTGGTATTTTGCACTATAGATTTAAAAATTGGAATTTTTTTCTGCTACTTTAATTTATTTTATTTTTTATTTATTTATTTATTTTTGAGGCGGAGTCTCACTCTGTCACCCAGGCTGGAGTGCAGTGGCCGGATCTCAGCTCACTGCAAGCTCCACCTACCGGGTTTACGCCATTCTCCTGCCTCAGCCTCCTGTGTAGCTAGGACTACAGGCGCCCGCCACCTCGCCAGGCTAGTTTCTTGTATTTTTTAGTAGAGACGGGGTTTCACCGGATTAGCCAGGATGGTCTCAATCTCCTGAACTCGTGATCCGCCCGTCTCGGCCTCCCTAAGTGCTGGGATTACAGGCTTGAGCCACCGCGCCAGGCCTGCTACTTTAATTTATAATTAAACATCCAGGTTCTATTTATCACATAGCCTCACCTACCTGGAACACCAGCAGAAAAGGGAAGATACTTTTTTTCTTTCTTTTTGAGGTGAAATCTCGCTGTGTGCCCAGACTGGAATCCAGTGGCACAATCTCGGCTCACTGCAACGTCCGCCTCCTGGATTCAAGTGAATCTCCTGCCTTAGCCTTCTGAGTAGCTGGGATTACAAGTGCACACCACCACACCCAGCTAATTTTTGTATTTTTAGTAGAGATGAGGTTGCACTAGTTTGGCCAAGCTGGTCTTGAACTCCTGACCTCAGGTGATCCGCCTGCCTCATCCTCCCAAAGTGCTGAGATTATAGGCATGAGCTACTGTGCCTGGCCAAGGGAAGTTTTTTTTTTTTTTTTTTTTTTT
>NC_045448.1:70792079-70878299 GCF_002776525.5 Piliocolobus tephrosceles | reverse complement strand
CAGTGGCGACATCTTGGCTCACTGCAGCCTCCACCTCCTGGGTTCAAGCGATTCTCCTGCCTCAGCCTCCCGAGTAGCTGGGATTACAGGCATGCACCACCACGCCCGTCTAATTTTGTAGTTTTAGTAGAGACAGGGTTTCTCCATGTTGGTCAGGCTGGTCTTGAACTCCTGGACCTCAGGTGATCCACCCACCTTGGCCTCCCAAAGTGCTGGGATTACAGGTGTGAGCCATCATGCCTGGCTAGGAAGATAATTTTTAAAAGACTTTTGAATAAGCAAAACATTGATGTCAGAAAGTTCACGTTCTAAAACCTATTCTAAAATTTTACTTACCAGAGAATCTCTTCAGTTTTCAGAGCCTATTTACCTGTATTTTAAAACAGGTTTAAGAAGGTTGGCTAAGATTTTCTGCTACTCAGCAAGCTAGTAGCAGCAAGGAGCTATGTACATTTGTAGCAGTAGAAAGTAACATGTAACAGGGAGGGGATAGAAAATCATAAAAAGCTGAAGTGAGACTTCAGAACCTAGGAGTTCAGTCAAACTTAGTCTGTGTAGCTTGAACAAATGGTTTTATGATGATGGGGTATTTATAGCTATATATTCAGTTAGGATACCTAGTCATTAATATTAAACTATAGTACTATAGTATAACCTGTTGAAGAAAATAGCTACGTATAAAAGCAGTGTGATTTTAAGTGTTTGCTTTTTTTTTTTTTTTTTTGCTTTTTAATTATTTTAGAGACAGGATCTTGCTGTGTTGCCCAGGCTGGATTCAAACTCCTGGGCTCGAGCATTCCTCCCACCTCAGCCTCCTAAAGTAGCTGGGACTACAGGAGCTCTCCACCAGGCCTGGCTGTTTACTGTTTGTTTTGTTTTTTTGAGATGGAGTCTTGCTCTGTTGCCCAGGCTGGAGTGCAATGGCGTGGTCTCCGCTCACTGCAACCTCCACCTCCTGGGTTCAAGCAATTCTCCTGCCTCAGCCTCCCAAGTAGGTGGGATTACAGAAGCCTGCCACCATGCCTGGCTAATTTTTGTATTTTTTTTTGGTAGAGATGGGGTTTCACCATGTTGGCCAGGGTGGTCTTAAACTGCTGACCTCATGATCTGCCTGCCTTGGCCTCCCAAAGTGCTAGGATTACAGGCGTGACACCTCACCTGGCCTACTTTTTAAATCTAAAGTTTACTTGTGGAATAGACCATTCATTCTCCATGGCCTGATAACTTAGATGTATAAAACTTGGTTTAAGATTTTTTTTTTTTTTTTACATAATTTTAAGGTAATGGGTGAATAAAGCTTAAAATTGGCTTTTGTGTTTCTTCTCCCACAGACAGCTGGAAATGATCCCTATTGTTTTGTGGAGTTTCATGAGCATCGTCATGCAGCCGCAGCATTAGCTGCTATGAATGGACGGAAGATAATGGGTAAGGTAAGCTGTCGTAATTAAAGAAGGTGACTTGCGCTGACAAAATTTAAGTTATATATGATTTTGTTTACTTTTTGGAAACAGTAAACACCTTTTTTTTTTTTTGAAACGGAAGTTTGCCCTTGTTGCCCAATCTGGAGTGCAGTGGCACAATCTCAGCTCACTGCAACCTCTGCCCCCCAGGTTCAAGTGATTCTCCTGCCTCAGCCTCCCTAGTAGTTGGGATTACGCACCAACACACCTGGCTAATTTTTTGTATTTTTAATAGAAGCGGGGTTTCACCATGTTAGCCAGACTGGTCTCAAACTGCTGACCTCAAGTGATCTGCCTGCCTTGGCCTCCCAAAATGTTGGGATTACAGGTGTGAGCCATCGCACCTGGCTGAAACATTAAACACTTTATAGCAAAAGGTCAGTTATTCACATATAATATTAAAAAGGTGAGATAAAGCTTTTAGAGGCCAGAGGCCTGTGTTTATGTTAGTATTTTCTTTTTTTTTTTTTTTTTTTTTTTTTGAGGCAGAGTCTCACTCTGTTGTCTAGGCTGGAGTGCAGTGGCACCATTTCGGCTCACTGCAAGCTCTGCCTCCTGGGTTCACGCCATTCTGCCTTGGCTTCCCGAGTAGCTGGGACTACAGGCACCTGCCACCACGCCCAGCTAAATTTTTGTATTTTTAGTAGAGACGGGGTTTCATCTTGTTGGCCAAGATGGTCTTAATCGCCTGACCGCATGATCTGCCTATCTCGGCCTCACAGTGGCGTACGCTACTGTGCCTGGCTTTTTTTTGAGATGGAATCTTGCTCTGTCACCCAGGCTGGAGTGCAGTGGCACAATCTTGGTTCACTGCAACCTCCACCTCCTGGGTTCAAGCAGTTCTGCTTTAGCCTCCTCCTGGGTAGCTGGGATTACAGGCACCCACCATCATGCCCAGCTAAGTTTTGTATTTTTGTAGAGATAGGGTTTCACTATGATGGCCAGGTTGGTCTTGAACTCCTGACCTCAGGTGATCCACCTGTCTTGGCCTCCCAAAGTGCTGAGATTACAGGCATGAGCCAGCAGCCTATATTAGTGTTTTCCATGGTGGCTTGTACATGGTAAATACCAGAATATTTGCTGAATAACTCAAGCTTGGATGCTAATGGAAAAGAATGAAAGGGAAAAAAATATGTGTACTTTAGGTAAGAAAGGTTAATTGAATGTTAATAGACATATAAAGATTAGGATTTGTCAACATTATTTCCCTAAATGTAGGTCAGAAGATTAAGTATTGAAACTTGACCAGAGCTGGTATCTCCTTCAGTGTTTCATCTTAAACAGATATCTTCCTATCTTTTTATAGATGTAAATGTGATTTTGGGTTTTATTTTTGTGAAGTATAAATGTAGAAATTTTTTTTAGGAAGTCAAAGTGAATTGGGCAACAACCCCCAGCAGTCAAAAGAAAGATACAAGCAGTAAGTATATTTTATGCTCTTTGAACATTTGTTTTTATTATACCCAGTAGTTTTATTGTAAAGCCTATAAACATCATACATGTTTGCAGTAATGTTTTGATCGTTATCCTAAGATATGATTGAATGTGTTTGTGTTAATAAATTTAAGAACAAATCTAATCTTTGTCATCAGGTAGTACCGTTGTCAGCACACAGCGTTCACAAGGTAATTGTATCTTCTTAAACATAAAATGAAATCTCTTGAAAGGGTATTCACTAACCACCTGAGGTTTTTTTGTTTGATATTTGGGGGAGGGGGGTGGGAGGAGATACTATTTCTATTTGTCTCTCTAGCAATATTTTTCTCCTTTCTCGGTATTGACCAAGTATAGCTTGTCTGCTACTTTGGTGCTAGTTCAAGCTTTCTGATCCCTTTGGTAGCAGCTGATGCCTTAGAACTACTTTCACCAACTAAGGGGCAAAATATACCCTCCTTTCTTGAGGTCACCATCTGGGCTTCATACCCAGATCTTCCAAATGCTTGAGTTGCTCCTCAAATTTTGTTTCCCAAAGAGCAATCCAAAATGTTGTTTAAGGCCTGTCAAATATGGGTAATTTTTCTTTCCAAATATGCTTTGTCAAATTGATGTATGTGTTCATTTTAAAGTGTTGGTCCAACAATTTCGCATTTTTAAAGTGTTTCTTTTTTTGATAATTGTCTTTTTTAAAAACTTCAGATATGGGATGGTTATTTCTCTCCAATGCTTTTTTAATGGTTCTGATATAAAGTGAAGGGATTACTGTTTTCATTCTGTTGCCTTCAGTCTTAGTTCACTTGCACATGGATTCACATAAACTGAATGGTGTAATGTCTGGGCAACCAAAACTGTTGGCTTTTGAGAAAACTGTCAAATACTTTAACATCAAACTGTTGCAATGCAAGGTATTTCTTTGATTGTTCTTCACAAAATATGGTTAAACCAAGTATATATCATGTAGCTAGCTTCAGTAAATTGTGTTAACTGAGGCAAATCTAGTCTACATAATTCACAGTACCACTATTTTATTTTAATTTGTAAAGCCTTAATATAGTGGTAAACTGAATAAAAGTAAATAATTATTATTAGAATGGTAATTAAGTCATTAAATTTTTTTGCAGAACTGAAACTTGTATATTATTAGTTTATTTTCTTAGACCAGTATAATAATTGACTGTAAATAGAAATATAAATGTCACTTTACAGTTAGATGTATCACAGTCGTTTCAGGAGAATTTTTCCTATATTGTTACCTTGATTCATTGTTTAAAATTGATAGGATTTGTATAGATATAGGATAGCGTTTTATTTATACTTTATCATGTCATAATCATTTTAAGAATATTTTATTGGATAGATTTAGTACTTTTTAAATTCTAAAGTTCTATTTTTCTTTTCACTTCCCCTTCCTTCCCCTTATAAGATCATTTCCATGTCTTTGTTGGTGATCTCAGTCCAGAAATTACAACTGAAGATATAAAAGCTGCTTTTGCACCATTTGGAAGAATATCGTAAGTAACAGAAGATAAATAAAATCCTTTTAATTAGAAACAATTATATGTAGACATAACTTGAAAATAATTGTGAATTTTGATGAAAGTGATAAAATATTAATTTTATCACTTGAATATAATGTATTACATTGTTTAGAGATCATTCAAGAAGTTAACAGCCAAAGATTGTTTTCCCATTGATGAATAAACCTTTGGTTTTCAATTATCTTAAAATCCTTTTTCAATTAGCATAGCTCTTAAGAGATAAATTTGCCATTGTACATTTTATAGTTTATTATATAGGTATCAAGCTAGCTTGGTGACAGTCTTTAGTAAAATTGTGCTGTAACTAAGGAATTTAGATCTGTTGGGCACTTCTATGATACCATGCATTTTGTGTTAATATATTTTAACAAAAAGAAACCTTAACAATTCAACTTAAAAAGCAGTTGTTGAATATTATTTCCTAGATATTTATACCCTTTTAAAAAAAACTGCTAACAATAATAGTGCCTTAATAATATTTTATGAAGCACTGCCTTGCTTGCATTTGTTATTAATCATACATTTTAGGCCCTTATGAATAAATACCTTACTTAGGCCCTTATGAATAAATACTTAAGATAGCATTCATCATAGAAGAACTTTAAAATTTTGAAAAGCATGCCATATTAGAGTAAGAATAACAAGTTGTTTATAGTACTTTAGAGTAAATAGTTTAGAAAACTTCTTCAGGATTTCCAGTTGCTTTATTATTTTCCACCTAGAAGAATAGTAAAAAGGCAATGCTAGCTGTGGTTTGGTGTGAATAGACCAACAGCAGAGATGAGATGAGGACACTGGAAAGTAAATGCCAGTAGTATTGGTGATTAATTTTGGGAGCTTTCATTTGAAGTGTTACAGTTCGTTGATTAGGGGATGACAGTGCATGTGACCAAGGGATTACCAACTTTAAAGGTGGTCACAGAATTAGGGCTTATAAATGGAATTCTTTCAGATGAAATTTTTCTTTGAGACCTGATGAGGAAAATAACTACAGCTTTCATTTTTTGATTGTCCCTCCTAATCATATCTTAGAGTTTCAATAATAATTAGCTTGCTTTTGATTATCTGGTCTTAGACAGTCTTAGCCTTTGGCCTCTCAAGGGCTCTAAATCTCTATGCAAAATTTTGTGTTTCCATTTTGGTGTGGAAAATCTTTGTAAATTTTATCCTATTGTCAGAGTAGTTACAGGACCATAGAAGGATAAAGAAGCCTGATCTAGATCTTTGTTGCTGCTTCTCTAGAGAATCTTTTCAGAGAGAAATAAATATGAGTTGAATATTTTTCAAGGTTAACATTTTCTGAAACTTTAACAAGAAAAAATTTTCTGACATTGTGAACAGATTAAGTAGCTATTTTATTAAATGCTTTGATTTTGATTGAGGTAGTTTTTTTGAAAACATGGGAATTTTAGTTTGGAATTAGGCAAAGATTGTTTAACAGTTGGTGAGTTTAAGTTAAGTGACCTTCAAATTTTAGCAATTTCATGATTTACAAATCATGGGTTATAATTTTTTCTCTTAAATATATTTCTGTATCACATTTTTAGTTTGTAGATTTTCTTATGGTCCCATGATTATTGGTGTATGCTTTTTTTTTTCTTGGTAAGACCTTTAAGTTTCATGATTTTCAATTGAGATAATGTATAATGTTTGAGTTTTAGGCTCTATAAGGAGTTAGCTTTCCTACATTTAAAGGAATCATTTGGCAGTCAGTAGCATATTTTCCTGATTTTTTGTTCTTAAAGGAGATAAGTTGATAACTATATGTTGAAGGGTTCTCATGATATTTTCTAAAAAGTGCAAATATCAGTGCTTGATTTATAGATGTGTAATAAACAGTGGTCTGTAAAAGCATTTAGTATAAAAAATATGGTGCTTTCCCTTATATACAGCCTATAAACTCTTCCTGTTCCTTGAGTTTAAGGGTAGACTAACAAATTACAGTGTAGAAGAGAGTCAGCTACCAAATTAAATGCATGCATACCATACAGATAATTTATTAAGTATTTTTACTTATTGAGCATTGACTTACATTAGTTTTCCCTTTTCACTACCACGTCTTTGTCATTTTGACCCTGAACACTTAAATAAATCACTCAGATTGATCTAAAATATACTTATGTATACTTTAATAGAAAATTACATTGCATGGCTTTCTGACTTGGGTTTTTGTTATAAAAGTGCCTGTTTTGTTCATGTGTCCTGAGAGAGCAAGCATTGTGACATACCTGACTAACTTAAAAGCAGATTGCCTGTGAAGCACAATTTGAGTCCAATTTTTTGAGGTATGGAGTTTTAGCTATCATGGCTAGGTTTTTACTCAATCTCAAATAATAGGGCTCTGGTTATTTTGCAGAGTGTCTCTGAAGAATGGACAGAATTGCCCTGGCTAACTACAAGCTACGGTTCACAGTGGATAAATGTTGGCGTGCTTTTTTACTTTCTGACTTTTTAAAATTTTGCTTTTATATCTTGTAGTTCCAATCAATTTTATATGAATGCTATTTTAAAATTCAGTGTAAAGTCTTTTCTTGTCTAGCTTAAAACGTGTGTGTGTCTAGTATTTTTCTTCAATGATTTAACATTTCTGAAAATGTCACGTTCTCAAAATTTAGACAAAAAGGGGGGTATAAATTGATCTGAAAAAATGAAATAGTTTAATTAGTTTAGGGAATATACAACTTTTTCATTCTTTTGGTTTCCAGTTTTGTTTTTTTTTTTTAATGATTAGGTAGAATATAGTGTCAAATAAGTTATAAATTGCATGGTTAAAGAAAGCCATTCATCTAATGTCCTGTGAACTTTATAAGTGGTTCAGTAGTTCATGTGAGTAGCTACTATTCACCATGCTTAATATTTAAAAGTTTAAAAAGTGTTTTGAAGAGAGAGGCAATTTCTGTACAATATAAATATACATATATACTTAAGTTATTGATTTGCATGTCTATAAAATTAAGCCTCATTTCCTAATACATGATAAATTTTATAGAATAAAAGGTGAATTTGCATTAAAGGTTCACTTTAATGAAGGCGAAACATGAGAATGAGATGTGTGTGAAATTCTCATTTGATATCCAGAGGACAGTTTGCAAACCTAAACTTCTGATTGTTTCTGATTTCAGAGATGCCCGAGTGGTAAAAGACATGGCAACAGGAAAGTCTAAGGGATATGGCTTTGTCTCGTTTTTCAACAAATGGGTGAGCTCAATCAGAAGTGCATGGACAATGCTTAAAGAGTGAAGAATGGAAATGCTCAGTTTTAATTATTAATCTTTTTTAATCTGTTGTTTATTTTACTGATAATTAAAATAAACCCTCACTAGAAAATATCTTCTTCTGTTTTGTCTATTTAACATTTATTGGCACCTAAGTACTGGCATGCAGAGTACTGATGTTTTCAGAATGTAGAAAGTAAAGTTGTTTAAATTATCAGCCAAAGGTAGATGTTGAAAATCTCATTTATGGATTTAATTCATTGTCTCCCTAGTTTATATTCCCATGGTAGTTTAGAAGTAGCTAATAAAATACTGTGAGGAGGCCGGGCGCGGTGGCTCACACCTGTAATCCCAGCACTTTGGGAGACCGAGGTGGGTGGATCACCTGAGGTCAGGACTTTGAGACCAGCCTGGTCAATATGGTGAAACCCTGCCTCTACTAAAAATACAAAAATTATCTGGGTGTGGTAGCGGGCGCCTGTAGTCCTAGCTACTCAGGAAGCTGAGGCAGGAGGATCACTTGAACCCAGGAGGCAGAGGTTGCAGTGAGCTGAGATCATGCCACAGCACAGCCTGGGTGACAGAGTGAGACCCTGTCTCAAAAAATAAGTAAATAAAATAAAATACTGTGATGGGTAGGAACTTTTTAAAAAATTATATATTACCTGGGTACAGTGGTTTATGCCTATAACCTCAGCACTGGGAGGCTGAGGAGTTTGAGATAAACCCTGGCAATATAGTGAGACCCTATCTCTACAAAATATATGTATTTTTTTATTTTACTTTACTTTATTTAATTTATTTATTATTATCATTTTTTTTTCCGAAAATTCCGCCGAGCCCAGTGGCTCATGCCTATAATCCCAGCACTTTGGGAGGCCAAGGTGGGTGGATCACTTGAGGTCAGGAGTTCAAAAGACCAACCTGGACAACATGGCGAAACCCCATCTCTACAAAAAATTAGCCGGGCATGGTGACGCATGCCTGTAGTCCCAGCTACTTGCGGGGCTGAGGCGGGAGGATCACTTGAACCCAGGAGGTCAAAGCTGCAGTGAGTCGTGATGAAGCCACTGCACTCCAGCCTGGGTGACAAAGTGAGACCCTGTCTCAAGAAAAAAAAGAACAGTTGAAAATGGTAAAGTATATTGAGAGGTGAAAACAATACAAGGTCAGTCATGTACATGTCCCATCTACCAAAGATTTTTTTTTTTTTCCCTGTAGGATGAGAAAATAAAAATTAAGAGAATTTATTTAGTTCTGAAAATTTTACTATTAATCATAGCATAATATTTTAGAAAGGTAGAAAAATACCTTCTATAATGGATTAATAGCCATGATTAATTTTAGTTCCTTAGAGGATTGATTCATAGGTTTTAGGATGTTTTAGTGCAACTTAGGGAAATAAATTGGGGGTTTGGTGGGCTAGGAACTCATTTTTCACATTTTCAAGATAGTGGACTATAGGGTTCTGCTATATAAAAATCACTATTGAATGTGTATGTTGTATGAACTAGAGTCAAATAGCAAAGGATGTCTATTGATACCTGTGTATGACCTCTGGAGTTAGCCAGAGGTGTATACAAATTTTGACAACCATTTTAAAACAGATGTTTATAACTTTGAGTAAATAATATAATCTTCTATAAAATCTTCTATAAATTTCAACTTATGTAAAATTTGTGATATGTGCTTGGCTGTGTTATGCAGTACTACAGCCCCGGTTGCAGTTACCCTCAGCCTCTCATCCTGTGTTCTGCGTGCTAGGAAAACCACAATACTGATTGAGCTTAGCTTCTCTGCCTACCCCAAAATAACTGAATGTTGCTGGAAAAAAACTTGAGTTCAAGTGGTTTTGCTCCTAATTTAATGGTCACACACTTTAGATGAGTACAGAGTACTGTCTTGGCAAACATATGTTTCTCATCTTTCAACCACCAAATTTACATAAAATTCGTCCACCTTCCCATTCTTCCTCCTATTATGGTACAGGAAAGGTCCTTGCTGTCAAAGGCA
This sequence comes from Piliocolobus tephrosceles, assembly GCF_002776525.5. Taxonomy (NCBI): domain Eukaryota; kingdom Metazoa; phylum Chordata; class Mammalia; order Primates; family Cercopithecidae; genus Piliocolobus; species Piliocolobus tephrosceles. Next base: position 70,868,636 of record NC_045448.1, on the reverse strand, counting down.
AAATCACTTATGATTGTGTCCCCACCTCTCTTGCCTTTTCAAGGACTTTGAGCTGCCACTGCCTCATTTTTTTTTTTTTTAACAGCAGCTTTATTGAGATATAATTCAAGTATACAGTGTGGTCGGGTGCAGTGGCTCACACCTGTAATCCCAGTACTTTGGGAGACTAAGGCAGGCAGATTACTTGAGCCCAAGAGTTTGAGAGCAGCCTAGGCAAAATGGCAAAACCCCTTCTCTACAAGCCAGACATGGTGGCGCACACCTGTAGTCCCAGTTACTTGAGAAGCATAGGTGGGGGATCACCTGACCCCAGGAAGTTGAGGATCCAGTGAGCTGAGATTGCGCCACTGCACTCCAGCCTGGGCGACAGAGACCCTGTCTCAAAAAAAAAAAAAATTATTTTTTTTTAAATATACAATTCAGTGGTTTCTACGTAATTCACAGAATTGTGCAACTATCACCAAAATAAATTTTAGAATATTTTTACCACCCCAAAAAGAAGCTACATGACTCATTAGCAGTCACTATCCTTTTCCTTTCATGCCCCTCCTGCCAGCCCTGAACAATTGTCAATCTACTTTCTGTCTCTAGATTTCCCTGTTCTCAACATTTCCTATAAATGGAATCATAATATGTGCTGTTCTTGTTATTACTACTATCCTGTGTCATCACTCTATTCCTTCTCTACTGGATCATTCTCATCAACCAAAAACACCCAGGATCTCTCTCTCTTTTTTTTTTTTTTTTTTTTTTTGAGACAGAGTCTCGCTCTGTCCCTCGGGCTGGAGTGTAGTGGCCGGATCTCAGCTCACTGCAAGCTCCGCCTCCCGGGTTTACGCCATTCTCCTGCCTCAGCCTCCCAAGTAGCTGGGACTACAGGTGCCAGCCACCTCGCCCGGCTAGCTTTTTTGTATTTTTTAGTAGAGACGGGGTTTCACCGTGTTAGCCAGGATGGTCTCGAACTCCTGACCTCGTGATCCGCCCGTCTCGGCCTCCCAAAGTGCTGGGATTACAGGCTTGAGCCACCGCGCCCGGCTCTCTTTTTTTTTTTTTTAGACAGGGTCTCACTCTGTCACTCAGGCTGGAGTGCAGTGGTGTGATCACAGCTCACTGCATCTTTGAACTCCTGGGCGCAAGCCATCCTCCTGCCTCAGCTTCCAGAGTAGCTGGGAACACAGGTGTACACCACCATGCCCAGCTAATTTTTTTTTTTAAAAAAAGGCCTGGCGCAGTGGCTTACACCTGTAATCCCAGCACTTTGGGAGTCCGAGGTGAGCAACTCATGAGGTCAGGAGTTCAAGACCAGCCTGACCAACATGGTGAAACCCCATCTCTGCTTAAAAATAGAAAAATTAGCCAGGCATGTTGGCATGCACCTGTAATCCCAGCTGCTTAGGAGGCTGAGGCAGGAGAATCGCTTGAACCCAGGAGGCAGAGGTTGCAGTGAGCCGAGATTACGCCACAGCACTCCAGCCTGGGCGACAGAGCGAGACTCCGTCTCAAAAAAAAAAAATTTTTTTTTTGTAGTAACAGTCTCCCTTTGTTGCCCAGGCTGTCCTCGAACTCCTGGCTTCCACCAGTTCCCCCACCTCGGCCTCCCAAAGTGGTGGTGTTATAGGCATGAGGCACCGTTCCCGGCCATCTAGGATCTCTTAATCAAAACCACTGTTTATCCTCACATCCCTTCCCTACCTGTATCCCCATTTCTCGGCTGTAATTCTCAAGAGTTTTTTGCATATGCTTCCCCTTTATCTCCCATTCACAACCACCAACATAGATACATCTATGTTTTTCCTCCTCTTTTTTGAGTGAATTTTATTTTTTTCCTGAGGAGCTGTATCAAAGTATCATAAACTGGATGACTTCAAGCAACACAAATTTATTTTCTCAATGTTTTGGAGGCATGAAATTCACAATTAAGGTGTCAGCGTGTCCATGCTCTCTTGAAGGCTCTGTGGAAGAATCCTTTGTTGCTTCTTCCAAGCTTCTGGTGGTTGCTGGTAATCCTTGGCATTCGTTGGCTTGTAGCTGTATAACTCCAATCTCTGCCTTCATCTTCACATGACCATCTTCTCTCTTTGTGTATCCATATAATATCTTTTTTTTTTTTTCTTTTGAGACAGGGCCTCACTCTGTCTGTCACCCAGGCTGGAGTGTGGTGGCACAATCACAACTCACTGCAGCCTCAACCTCCCAGGCTTAGGTGATCTTCCCATCTCAACCTCCTAAGTAGCTGGGACTGCAGGTGTGCACCACCATGCCCAGCTAATTTTTCTATTTTTTGTAGAGACAGGATTTTGTCATGTTGTCCAGGCTGGTCTTGAACTTCTGGGCTCAAGTGATCCACCTGCCTCAGCCTCCCAAAGTGCTGGGATTATAGGTGTGAGCCACTGTGCCCAGTCTAATCTTTACTTTTTATAAGGACTTGGATTTGGGGCCCACCTTAATCCAATATAACCTCATCTTAATTACTTCTGCAAAGACCCTGTTTCCAAATAAGGCCACATTTCACAGATACCAGGGTGTAGGAATTCATATCATTTTGAGGGACACAATTCAACACATAACATTAGTTAAGCATCTCATGGAGTTCGGACAGGTTAGTATGATAATTGTTTCTTGTTAAGAATGTGCATTTCCTGCCAGGCACAGTGGCTCATACCTGTAATAACAGAACTTTGGGAGGCCAAGGCAGGAGGACTGCTTTATCCCAGGAGTTAGAGACCAACCAGCCTGGGCAACATAGCAATACCCTGTCTCCATTAAATTAAAAAAAAAAAAAAAATGCCTGGTAACCTAGTATGTGGACACTGAATCCTCTCCCATTGCTTGTTGCAACCAGTAAAGGCCATTATTACCACAGTTAAAAAAATAGCCAGCTGTGTCGGTGCATGCTTATAGTCCTAGCTACTAGGAGGCTGAGGTGGGAGTATCACTTGAGCCCAAGGAGTTCAAGGCTACAGTAAGCTGTGATCATGCCTGGATGACAGAATAAGACCCTGTTTAATTTTGTTTTAAAAGCGTTTCCTTTTCGTATCTCAAGAAGGGCCTTGAATTTGCCTGTTTCTTCAGTAGTAGGTTAAACTTACCTTTGATGTGTGCACACAAAAGTTATACCCCATTTACTTTTTAGTCTACTCTAAGCTGGTTTCACTCTCACTTTCTACCAATGCTACTGTATTTTCAAGGTCACCTCTTAACCTCTGTTTTCTTGGCTCCCTTGACCATGCACATTTATGGCTTTTTCCTTCATCACTGGCTACTCTTCCCTAGTCACCTTAGCTAGTGATTATTCCTTTACCCATTTTTCAAGTTTTGCTGTTTTTCAGGGCTCTGTCCTAGGCTCCTTCTCTAGTCTGCATGAATTTTGTGTCTTCAGTCTACTTCTCTGTGTTCCACACTTACTCACAAATGGTCTTCATTTATATGTCTCACAGGCATCTCAAAGTTTTTTCTTTTTCTTTTTTTTTTTTTTTGAGGCGGAGTCTTGCTCTGTCGCCCGGACTGGAGTGCAGTGGCCGGTTCTCAGCTCACTGCAAGCTCCGCCTCCTGGGTTTATGCCATTCTCCTGCCTCAGCCTCCCGAGTAGCTGAGACTACAGGCGCCCACCACCTCGCCCAGCTAGTTTTTGTATTTTTAGTAGAGACGGGGTTTCACGGTGTTAGCCAGGATGGTCTCAATCTCCTGACCTCGTGATCCGCCCGTCTCAGCCTCCCAAAGTGCTGGGATTACAGGCTTGAGCCACCGCGCCCGGCCTCAAAGTTTTTTCTTAATGGAGCTTTTTGATTCTTCCTCAGACCTGTTCCCCTTTTCTTTACTAGTCTTTCTCCTCATTTCAATAAATGCTGTCTTTCCAATTTCTCTAGAGGAATCTAAGAGTTATCTTCAATTTCTCTCCTTTTGCTTGTGGTGTCCCCTCCAGCCCCCATTATTTTGGCCCTGAGTTTAGGTTACATTCACTGTTACTGCAATGCTCCTGGCCACCAACACTTTTTAAAAATCTAGAATATTGCACAAGTTTCATAAAGTATCTTTATCCCCTTACTACCCATTACCCGAAGCCATTCTCCTCTTAGCACTAAGAATGGCCTTCTTAAAACATAGGTCATGATGATTCCTTGCTTAAAATCTTTCAGTTTCATTCTCTGACATTCTTTTTTGCTCACTAGATTCCACTGAAACTAGTCTTTCACATGCTTCTTTCAGATACATACCAAACTCTTTCGTGCCTTAACATACTTTGCAATAGTTTTCTCTCCACTGGAGCTTTCTTCTCCATTGTTTTGACTTGGCTATCTCCTATTGCTCTCAGGCTCAATTTAAATGTCATTTCAGAAAGACCTTTCTTATTTATCCTGTCTGTAGTAGATCCTTGTGCCCATATTCTCGTATCTCAGCCTTTTGTTTCTGTCATAGGTCTTACCACAATTTGTAATTGCTTTATTTGTTCCCCACAAAAGAATGTAAGAGACCATATATGCTTGTTTATCAGTGTGTCCCTAGCTCTTAACTGCGTGCCTGGAACATAACTGTTCAATATTTATTTGTTGGATGAATGAGAAACCAAATATTGTTAACAAGCTTGTTAGATTGTTTAAAGTAAGATTTTCTTCTATAATAGTCTGAGTTGCATGAACTTTATGATATCTACCTCATTAGGGTTTTGGACTCAGGACCTTTTCAGATGATTGATGTTCCCAAAGTTCAATATTCAAATAAGAGAAAAATAATTTAAAAGCACCATTGGGTTGGGCACGCTGGCTTATGCCTGTAATCCTAGCACTTTGGGAAGCTGAGGTGAACGGATCACTTGAGATCAGAAGTTCGAGACCAGGGCCGGGCGCAGTGGCTCACTCCTGTAATCCCAGCACTTTGGGAGGCCAAGGTGGGAGGATCACGAGGTCAGGAGATCGAGACCATCCTGGCTAACATGGTGAAACCCCATCTCTACTAAAAATACAAAAAATTAGCTGGGCATGGTGGCAAGCGCCTGTAGTCCCAGCTACTTGGGAGACTGAGACAGGAGAATGGCATGAACCCGGGAGGCGGAGCTTGCAGTAAGCCGAGATTGCACCACTGCCCTCCAGCCTGGGCCACAGAGCGAGACTTAAAAAAAAAAAAAAAAAAGTAGTTCAAGACCAGCCTGGCCAATATGGCAAAACCCCATCTCTACTACACATACAAAAATTAGCCAGGCATGGTGGCAGATGCCTGTAATCCCAGCTACTCAGGAGGCTGAGGCAGGAGAATCACTTGAACCCAGTTGGCAGAGGTTGCAGTGAGCCAAGATCAGCCTGGGTGAGAGAGTGAGACTCCATCTCAAAAAGTAAATAAAATAAATAATTTAAAAATATGAAAAGCACCATTGCATTTTAGGAAAGCTATCATATATTGTGTATTTTGTAAAGCATTTTCACTTAAACATTTGTGAAAAGCACCAAGTTTTCTCTACTGCTAAAAGTTGTTTAACATCAACTAATAGTGACTTCTTTATTGTTTCTAATGTGCGGAACAGGATGCTGAAAACGCCATTCAACAGATGGGTGGCCAGTGGCTTGGTGGAAGACAAATCAGAACTAACTGGGCAACCCGAAAGCCTCCCGCTCCAAAGAGTACATATGAGTGTAGGTGTATTGGAGAAGAAAAGGAAATGTGGAATTTTGGAGAAAAATACACTAGATTTTAAATGTTAGAGCTGTTCCCGGAGACTTATTGCAAAAATAGATGAGAAGCAAATCAAGACTACTGTTCAAAAATGTACTTAGTTTTCATTTTTGTAATTATAAATGATATTATTTCTAATGTCAAGTCTCCTATTAAGTAGAAAATACTGGGTAATTTTTTAGACATCCGTGGGGGAGGTTTAATCCTGAACTGAAGTATAATATGTATAATATAAGCATTTTGATCAAGGTTAATGTTACCTTTACAGTAGTGTAGTGAATATTGCCTTTCTCTTTCTGTACATTTTATTTAATGAATTAAAGACATAAACCTTTTCTCTCACCAGCAAATACCAAACAGCTATCATATGATGAGGTTGTAAATCAGTCTAGTCCAAGCAACTGTACTGTATACTGTGGAGGTGTTACTTCTGGGCTAACAGGTATGGGAACCTTCCCTGTGTGGCATTAATTTTTAAAGTGCAAAGCTTAATATTTGTAGGATTTTTATATAACTTGGTGTGATTTGTTTTTGTTTTTTTGTCTAACAGAACAACTAATGCGTCAGACTTTTTCACCATTTGGACAAATAATGGAAATTCGAGTCTTTCCAGATAAAGGATATTCGTTTGTTCGGTAGGGATGGTTTTTTAAAAAAAACTTTTCTTGGTAATGTAACTAGAAAACCAGAAAATAAATAAAAATAAAAAATAAACTTTTTCCTCCAAAATATTTTTTGGATATTTACCTTGTTTTCTTAAAAATTTACCTTGGTTGTAAAGAAGTTGAAATTTCGGCCAGGTGCGGTGGCTCTTGCCTGTATTCCCAGCACTTTGGGAGGCTGAGACGGGTGGATCACCGTCATGAGTTTGAGACCAGCCTGGCCAACATAGTGAAACCCCTTCTCTACTAAAAATACAAAAATTAGCCGGGCGTGGTGGCACATGCCTGTAATCACAGCTACTCGGGAGGCTGAGGCAGGAGAATCATTTGAACCCAGGAGGTGGAGGTTGCAGTGAGCCGAGATCACAATCACCGCACTCCAGCATGGGCAACAGAGCCAGACTCCATCTCAAAAAAAAAAAAAAAAAAAAATTTGACATTTCTCTAGCATCTAGCGTATTTGCCTCTGTGATTTTATAGCCCCCTCCCTAACACAAGGCCAGTGAAACACACATTCTCAATTAACACAGGTTTCCCCAGAACTACAAGATCTTTGAAAAAAATAGCAAAGAAAATACACCATGTTATGCAAACTTTTACCTCAGACTCACCTTGATTTTTAAAAATTCGTTTTATTCATAAATATTTAAAAGAATTTGTATTGGTGATTTTTAATATTGTTTTCAATAGGTTCAATTCCCATGAAAGTGCAGCACATGCAATTGTTTCTGTTAATGGTACTACCATTGAAGGTCATGTTGTGAAATGCTATTGGGGCAAAGAAACTCTTGATATGATAAATCCCGTGCAACAGGTGAGAGGGTTCTTAACTTTGAGAAGTAATTGTTGGGCTAATAATGTTATTTTAAAGTGAAGATTGTTGTTAATAAGTTTCTAGCTAAAATGATAGTATATAAGGGCTCTTCCTACATGTATTATAGTTCCAGAATGGTGTTTCATGGATTGCAGTGGTGACATGATGAATGTGACCGCCTCAGTTGACTCATGCTCACACAGTGGATTTTAAAATGCTCCGAGAAACCTAAAAGGGTATTAAATCTTTTTTTAATACTTGGTAGATTTATTCACATACTATTTGGAGAACTCACAAGCATGCTTGACTCAACTGAAACAAAAATAAAGCTGTAAATATAGTTAGGGCCTTGGCATTTTTCTTCCAGATTTTGCTGCCTTTTTTTTTTTCCAGGCAGCTTTAGTGGTTTAGACTTGATTCCACAAAGATTTCTATGAGGAAACTGTAAATGGAGCACAGAGATGGGAGTAAGCAAATCCTAACCTATATAAGTTTCTTAAGTAAGCTGAATATAGAAATAACTAATCACATTTTCCCTATCTAAAGGAAACAATCATGTGGATAGTATACCAAACACTTAAACATTCTACTAAGTTTAACATTTATTACTAGGGTATCAACTGATGCCTTCCAAAAACTGCCATTCAGAGTATCATGTAGAGTTACAGCAGTATAACCTCAGTTTTTTTTTGTTTTTTTTTGTTTTTTAGCCGTCAACTCTTGTTTATCCTGTCATTTTAACTGTAATGATGGCCCTGTGTGTTTTTGCTAAGAATTTGTGGTATCAGCATATTAGGATTGTATATTTACAGTTAACTTCAAGTAATATGAAATTTTATTTAATAGCAGAATCAAATTGGATATCCACAACCTTATGGCCAGTGGGGCCAGTGGTATGGAAATGCACAACAAATTGGCCAGTATATGCCTAATGGTTGGCAAGTTCCTGCATATGGAATGTATGGCCAGGCATGGAACCAGCAAGGATTTAAGTAAGCATATCTGATCTCTTGCTTTACTAACCTTTGAAAATGTCTAAAGATATTTTAAGTAGGAAGAAATTTTAAGAATTAGTAGATAATAGGGCCTCTTATGTAAAGCGTAACTATAGCCTTCAAAGAACTTAATTGTTTTTTAGTAAGAAAATAGGAGCTTAATAGTTGTTAAGGTTTTCAGATGACTAATGGTCACTTAGTCATTCTTATATACACTGACTTTGATGCTAGTTGTATTCGTTATGTTTTTTTCTGTGCAAAGGGTTTTTTCATGCATTGTTATATTGCAAGTTTCTTTATACACCCTAAATTACATTATTTTACTTACATTTCTGAAAAACACACTGAAAATAAAAATACTTGGGAGGTTAAAAAGGAATTTAGTGGGCCGGGCGTGGTGGTTCATGCCTGCAATCCCAGCATTTTGGGAGGCTGAAGTAGGCAGATCACTTGAGGCTAGGAGTTTGAGACCAGCCTGGCCAACATGGTGAAACCCCACCTCTGCTAAAAATACAAAAATTAGCCAGGTATAGTGGTACACACTACCAATAGGTTCCAGCTATTTGGGAGGCTGAGGCAGGAGAATCACTTCAACCTGGGAGGTGGAGGTTGCAGTGAGCTGAGACCATGCCACTGCACTCCAGCCTGGACAACAGAGCAAGACTGTCTCAAAAAAAAAAAAAAAAAAATTTGTGGTGGGAATTTTGTGGTTGGGCACGGTGGCTCATGCCTGTAATCCTAGCACTTTGGAAGGCCAGGGCAGGTGGATCACTTGAGTCCAGGAGTTTAAGATCAGTCTGGGCGAAATCTCGTCTCTACAAAAAAGTACAAAGAAAATTAGCCAGGCATGGTGGTGCGTGCCTATAATCCCAGCTGTTCAGGAGACTGAGGTGGGAGAATCGCTTGAGCCTGGGGAGATGTAGGTTGCAGTGAGCTGAGATACCACTGTACTCCAGCCTGGGTGACAGAATGAAAACCTGTTTCAAAAAAGAAAAAAAAAAAGAAAAAAATCTTGTAATGTTATGAATTTTTATGAGCTTATATTTGTTAATTGTTTTGATTTCTTCTTTGAGTAGTATAATATTAGTTCTTTTTTCATTGTGGAGAACCTACGTGACTCTTTCAGATAGTGGCTTCCTCAGAAAATATGTTCAGCCAAGATACAGAGATGAGATGGACAGTTTTCTTTTCCAAAAATGGGGTTAAGTTTTTCTGTATTCAGAGGAGATGAATGTTGATAAGTTCAGGGTATTTTCTTAGCTTTAATTTCTAACAAAAGTAAACTGTCCAAATTAAACATACAGGGATGCTTGTTTTTAAGAGAAAAAAACTTTAGTAAAAGCTTTCATTTTCCCTGGCGTAAGTTATTCTATTTGGGTTTAAGAAAAAGTATGTTTCCCATTTCCCATATTTGTTATTTGTTCTTGCCAATACTTTATTTTAATCAGTGGATTTCCTCTCCCCTCTGCTTCTTTCACATTCTCCACCAGTCAGACACAGTCTTCTGCACCATGGATGGGACCAAATTATGGAGTGCAACCGCCTCAAGGGCAAAATGGCAGCATGTTGCCCAGTCAGCCTTCTGGGTATCGAGTGGCAGGGTATGAAACCCAGTGAAAAAGGACTCCAGAATCTAAAGTCAGTGGCTTGAGGCTACAGGGAGTGTAGTAAAGCCGTTGTTTACTTAAAGATTTATCAAATCAGTCAGTGCAAATGTCAGATACAATGTATTTATTTAAAAGATTCATTTTTAATCATAAAATTACTTATCCACATTGTTTTAAAAAGAAACAAGATGCTGGATGCCTGCCAATTTTTGCCTTCATTACCTTTTTTGATAAAGTTTCTCAGATCCTTGTTTCAAACACAAATGCAGGGATTGCTGCCACTTTTTAACTATTAAGAGGCAGAAAATTGCACAATATTGAACATTTTTCCACTAAAGTAGTGTGCAGTTATAGTTTGCATTCCTGATATGATTTAAAACGTAATATAAAGATGTTAAAAAAAAAAAAAAAAACTGTGCAGAGTCTAGAAGTTCTCTGTCATCTTCAGCTTGTGCACAATTCTGTTTTAGGTTAAAAAAAAAAGGTATTATTTGAGCTGTCCCATCTCCACTGTTACCCTTTGGGGTTTTTTAATATAAATTATTAGTTTATGTCATTTTTGTATCTACATCTTTTTTCACAAATTTGTCTTGCCTTATTAAAGTTCTGTAAAATATACTTAAATGGAAAAAATGATGTTCATTTAGATTGAAAACTTTTCTCAGATGGATTGATAATTGCATTCATCTTGTGTTTTATATGAGAAGGTGCCTCAAGAATTCCCTGTTGGATTTGTTTAAAAGAATTTTTATCTTCTGTAATAAACTTTGCTGTGTACCAGGAACTATAAAAACAAAAACTTGTTACTAAAGAAAATATCTGAAATGTGATAAGTTCTTATGCCATGTTAATTTCATGTGTCAACTTCAACATTTACATGTATTATTTCATTATGTAAAATGTTTTAGCAGTTTAATATTTTGCACAGTTAGCAAACTTTGTATGTCATTTCCTTCAAGGTATCATGCAGAGTTTACATGAAATTTATAAGGTTTTAAGTTGTTTGCATGTGAAAATCAAATACATACTTTGGTAGTCTTTGAATACAAAGTCATCTGCTCTTGTTTTTCAAGAATTTTGAGACACAAAGTTGTATGTAAAGGAATATATTAATTTGCCGTTTTATAGGTAGATTTGCTCAAAAAGAGTGAATCAACTTAACATGTACAAATGATAGCTGTGAAACTGTAGAATATCTATGTGTCAGGTGTGGAGTTCATTGTGACCTCCAAATTTTGCCTGAAGGACCAGCTGGGCAAAGCATTTTTTAAATGTTCAGAGGCCAAAAGATAAACAAAAAAAAAAAACTTAAAATCCTACCTCTTTAAACAGCCTTCAAATAAGAGAATCCTCAGTGCAATCATTATTTTGATTCTTTTGGTACCTGTTTTCCTGGAGTTCCCAATTTTATTATTTTGGAGTGGCTCCAAGCATTAAGAGGTTTAATCTTTGATGGCATTGTTCTAGTTTTGAAATTTCTATTGTATTTCAGAGTCTTTTAGAAAACTTGTATGGGAAGTTTCATTTTGTTTTTGGTGAAGGTCACAAACCTCCTTCTTCCTTGACTCAGAGAGGAAAGGTCCCAGTATATATATTTGAATGGTCAGTGGTTTTCAAGACCTTCAGAGAGCTCCCTGCATTTTACCTAGAAACAGAAAAGGCCTGCAAAATCTTAAGTTTCCTGGCCTGCATTTCCCAGGTAGGGGCAGATGACTCCAAGCTGGTCTCTAAGCCAATGCCCTTGTAAACCAGAGTCCAGGAAAGACAGCTCAAGTGTGTAATTCTCTGGAGCTCAATTCTATGCAGTTGTGCTATTTCATTAAGTCACTGTGTATTGTTGTTTTTTTTTTTTTTGAGGCGGAGTCTCGCTCTGTCACCCAGGCTGGAGTACTGTGGCCGGATCTCAGCTCACTGCAAGCTCCGCCTCCCGGGTTCACGCATTCTCCTGCCTCAGCCTCTCCAGTAGCTGGGACTACAGGCGCCCGCCACCTCGCCCGGCTAGTTTTTTGTATTTTTTAGTAGAGACGGAGTTTCACCGTGTTAGCCAGGATGGTCTCGATCTCCTGACCTCGTGATCCGCCCGTCTCGGCCTCCCAAAGTGCTGGGATTACAGGCTTGAGCCACCGCGCCCAGCCGTCACTGTGTATTTTTAAGTGTTGATACATTAAAAGTCGCTTTATGGAAGATGAGTAAAATTTTTAAATACTTGGAAATTTTATTTCCTTGTTAACTTCTACAGATCAGGGCATGCAACCAAAAGCAGCTTAAATGAAATATTTAAAACAATAAAATATCAGGAAGCTATTTTTAGATTTCTTCTGGCTTATGTTTCTATTTTAGGACCCTCATTTTTCTCCTATTAAAAAAAAATTATTTCCTGTACATCTCATGGACTGCAGGGTAAATTATTTGGGCATAAATAATTTAAATAGTTTTCTTTCATTTTGACTGTCTCCAGTAACAACAGTTTTTATTAGCCAGCATATTGGCTTATTGCACAAATCTTAAAATGTACATTGACTACTTTTTGAGAAGAAAGTGGTATCAGTACACGTGATGAAAAGGTTACTACTGAACAAATTCACATTTCAGGAACACCTATCTATCTTTGGTTTAAATCTTACTCTTAGTTTTTCAGTCTAAAAATCATACTGGTATTAGTATCAGGTAAGGAAATTAAAAGTTTTTTAAATGATTTCATTCTCTGCAATATGCAAAATTTAGGTTTTGCTTTCTGGTACTGTAAAGAACCTGAAGTGATTCACACTTAATGGGTCATTAATCCAGTATTCTTTACCCTGAATGTTTGGATATTAAAGTTCCTTTATGTTTTCTATAACCTGTGGGATCTTCTTGCAGTGATTATTGTGTGTGAGATTTTTTTTCATTTTGGTCTAGCCATATTGTTATATTCACTCAGGTATTTGTTAATTTTTTTTAAATCTTATTCCAGAATCAGTGGTTTACATTGGGTTACTGTTTAACACCAAATGGAATTGACATTCTGCAGATTTAATTAATTATGAAACCAGGGTCTCATTTTCCTTGCTGATACTTGTTGAAAATGAGATTCACATTCTAGTCTTTATTTTCCTCCTGTTTTGTCCTTGTGCTTGCTCATCTTCCTTTTATTTGTGTGTTCTATTCCATTTGAGAAGGCAGTTGGTAAGAACTAGAGTCCATGTACAAAGACGGGTTTACTAAGTGCTGTACAGTGGTCCTGAGGTTACAGTTGAATTAGAAAAACAAAATGTACTTATAGGAAATAAGAAAGCAAACATTTCAAATGAGAGTGATGATTTCTTTAAAAAAAAAAAAAAAACTTTTTTTCTCTCTTAAATAATGTTCTTTATTTCACGAAATCTTTTTGGGTTTTTTTTGGGTTTTTTTGGTTTTTTTTTCTGAGATGGAGTCTCACTTTGTCGCCCAGGCTGGAGTGCTGTGGCGCCATCTTGGCTCACTGCAAGCTCTGCCTCCCGGGTTCACACGTTCTCCTGCCTCAGCCTCCGGAGTAGCTGGGACTACAGGCGTCCACCACCACGCCCGGCTAATTTTTTGCATTTTCAGTAGAGGTGGGGTTTCACTGTGTTAGCCAGGATGGTCTCGATCTCCTGACCTTGTGATCCACCCGTCTCGGCCTCCCAAAGTGCCAGGATTACAGGCCAGAGCCACTGCGCCCGGCGAAATCATCAATCTTAAGCATGAGTAGGGATAAACAACTCCTAGAAGGAACTCAATTCATTCTTCCTGGATTTTCACTGTGTTATTAAATCACAAAAATGATAGTCCCCAATCGTTTCTTTATACGAGATTATTATATTTTATTATAGTCACTGCATTGTGACTGTTGTGTTTAGAATTTGTACATCCAAAATGATGAGTCTCAATTTAAGAGCCTTAATAAAATGTGTGTCTCAATTGAATAGCTTTTTCTACCTTCATTTGGAGACCTTAATTCGTATGAATTAATTCATATGAATAAGAATATGAATTAAGATATTAGCCAAACAGGAAAACAACAGGTGTCAATGGTAGCGGAATTTTTTAACCTTTTTTTGTTTTTCTTTTTGAGATGGAGTCTTGCTCTGTCGCCCGGGCTGGAGTGCAGTGGCAGGATCTCAGCTCACTGCAAGCTCCGCCTCCCGGGTTTACGCCATTCTCCTGCCTCAGCCTCTGGAGTAGCTGGGACTACAGGCGCCCGCCACCTCGCCCTGCTAGTTTTTTGCATTTTTAGTAGAGACGGGGTTTCACCGTGTTAGCCAGGATGGTCTCGATCTCCTGACCTCATGATCCGCCCGTCTCGGCCTCCCAAAGTGCTAGGATTACAGGCTTGAGCCACCGCGCCCGGCACCTTTTTTTTTTTTTTGAGATGATGTCTTACTCTTGTCCCCTAGGCTGGAGTGCAATGTTGCGATCTCGGCTCACTGCAACCTCCACCTCCTGGGTTCAAGACATTATCTTGCCTCAGCCACTTGAGTAGCTGGGATTACAGGCGCCTGCCACCATGCCCGGTTAATTTTTGTAATTTTAGCAGAGACGGGGTTTCACCATATTGGCCAGGCTGGTCTTGAACTCCCGACCTCAGGTGATCCACCTGCCTTGACCTCCCAAAGTGCTGGGATTACAGGTGTGAGCCACCGTGCCCAGCTTTTTTTTTTTATTTTTAACAGGATTAATTCACTTTATTTTTCTGGTATAAAAACCCTTTTTTTTTTTTTAAGACGAAGTATTTCTCTGTCGCCCAGGCGACAGAGATTGTGCGGTGGCACAATCTCAGCTCACTACAGCCTCTGCCTCCTGGGTTCAAGTGATTGTGTTACCTCAGCCCCCTGAGTAGCTAGGACTACAGGCATGTGCCACCTCACCCAGCCTAATTTTTGTATTTTTAGTAGAGATAGGGTTTTGCCATGTTGGACAGGCTGGTCTCAAACTCCTGACCTCAGGTGATCCCCCTGCCTCAGTCTCCTAAAGTGCTGGGATTACAGGAGTGAGCCACAGCGCCCAGTCATTGGTAGCATTTCTTAAGTGTCTTACAGTTATTTGAAATGTCTGCTCAGTCAAATGGCTGTTTGCAGCACTAGCTTCAGAGATGAGATATTCCCAAGATTGACCAGTAATTAATTACACTATGGCTCCTAAAGTTGGAGGGTGAAGTTACTGAGAGAGTAAATTCAACTTTAAAAAGGAAAAAACAAACTTCTTTACTAGGTGATGGTGTTCAGAAAATAGAAATTAAGCACAATTGTGTATACTGGATAAATGAGATCCTTTGCTATTTATCCTTGTTGAGCTCTAGAATGCCAAAAGCCAGACATGCCCACCAGGCAGTCTGGTGTATCCAACTTCTGATGTTGGAGTATCCTTGTGTGGTAAAAGTAAGTGACTCTTGAGAGACAACAGTCACTGACATTTAAGAGCACCCACCGAAAACGCCAACTGGCCACCATTCCCTCTACAGCCAGTCAATGGCCTGCCAATGTGCACAAATCTTCCAGACAGGTTTTTAGTGCTTCACTTTTACATAGGGATGGGAAAGTACCACTAGAAATTTGAGGAAAACTTTGATTGTGAAAGGTAGGTCCAAACATGAAGCAACTCTCAATCAGAAAATTTCCAGGAACTGGAATATCCCCAGATAAGAGAAGATGCTGTACTCAAGAAATTACGGCCCGGCTCGGTGATTCACACCTGTGATCCCAGCACTTTGGGTGGCTGAGGCGGGCAGATCACCTGAGGTCGGGAGTTCAAGACCAACCTGGCCAACATGGTGAAACCCCATCTCTACTAAAAATACAAAACTAGGCGGGGCACAGTGGCTCCCGCCTGTAATCCTAGCACTTTCGGAGGCCGAGGTGGGCGGGTCACCTGAGGTCAGGAGTTTGAGACCAGCCTGGCCAACATAGTGAAATCCCATCTCTACTAAAAATACAAAATTGAGGTGGGCAGATCACGAGGTCAGGAGATTGAGACCATCCTGGCTAATACGGTGAAGCCCCGTCTCTACTAAAAATGTAAAATATTAGCCAGGCATGGTGGCGGGCGCCTGTAGTCCCAGCTACTCGGGAGGCTGAGGCAGGAGAATGGCATGAATCCAGGAGGAGATTGCAGTAAGCCGTGATCGCGCCACTGCACTCCAGCCTGGGCGACAGAGCGAGATTTCGTCTCAAAAAAAAAAAAAAAAAGAATTAGCCAAGCATGGTGGCGTATGTCTGTATTCCCAGCTACTCAGGAGGCTGAGGCAGGAGAATCACTTGAACCTGGGGAACCTGGGAGGTAGAGGTTGCAGGGAGCCAAGATCGCACCACTGCATTCCAGCCTAGGCAACAAGAGCGAAACTCCATCTCAAACAAACAAAATACAAAATTTGCTGTGCGTAATTGCAGCTACTCAAGAGGCTGAGGCAGGAGAATCGCTTGAACCTAGGAGGCAGTGGTTGCAGTGAGCCAAGACGGCACCACTGCACTCTAGCCTGGGCAACGGAGCGCGACTGTCTCAAAAAACAAACCAACAAACAAAAAGAAATTAGAAGGCAAGACACGGTGACTTGGTCCTGTAATCCCAACAATTTGGGAGGCCAAGGTGGGAGGATTGCTTGAGCCCAGGAGTTTGAGACCATTCTGGGCAACGTAGCAAGACCTCATGTCTACAAAAAATAAAATTAGGGCCTGGGTGCGGTGGCTCACACCTGTAATCCCAGCATTTTGGGAGAGCGAGGTGGGTAGATCACCTGAGGTCAGAAGTTCGAGACCAACCTGGTCAACATGGCGAAACTCCATTTCTACTAAAAATACAAAAATTATCTAGGCATGGTGGCACGTTCCTGTAATCCTAGCTATTCAGAGGCTGAGGCACAAGAATCACTTTAACTCAGGAGGCTGAGGGTGCTGAGAGCAGAGATCATCCCAGTGCATTCTAACCTGGGCAACAGAGTGAGGTTCTGTCTCAAAAAAATAAATAATTAAATAAAATATGGCAGGGCACTATGGCTCACTCCTGTTATCTCAGCACTTTGGGAGGCTGAGGCGGGTGGATCACCCACTTGAGGCCAGGAGTCCAAGACCAGCCTGGCCAACATGGGGAAATCCTGTCTCTACTAAAAATACAAAAATTAGCGAGATGTGGTGGCATGTGCCTGTAATCGCAGCTATTCAGGAGGCTGAGGCATGCGAATCACTTGAACCCAGGAGGCGGAGGTTGCAGTGAGCTAAGATCGTGCTACTGTGCTCCAGCCTCAAAAAACAAACAAACAAAAAACAGTTGGAGCAGGATAGTAGTAAAATACCAGAAAAAGAAATTTAAAATATGAATGAATTCAGTGAGAATATTAAAAGACAAGGAAGAGTTTTAGAACAGAAATTAAAAGTGAAGGGAAAAAATAAAGTTGGCTCAATACAGGAGGTTTAATAAGCAACCAACAGGAATCCCAGGAAAAGAACTGAGAAAATAGAGCGGGTAGAATTTATTTTTTTGAGACAGAGTCTTGCTCTTGCTCTGTTGCCCAGGCTGGAGTGCAGTGGCACGATCTCGGTTCACTGCACCCTCCGCCTCCTGGGTTCAAGCGATTCTCCTGCCTCAGCCTCCTGAGTAGTTGGGACTACAGGTGCCTGCCACCATGCCCTACTAATTTTTGTATTTTTCATAGAGACTGGTTTTCACCATGTTGGCCAGGCTGGTCTCGAACTCTTGACTTTAGGTGATTTGTCTGCCTTGGCTTCCCAAAGGGCTTGGATTACAGGTGTGAGTCACCATTCCTGGCCTAGAATTTATTTTATTTTATTTTATTTTTATTTATTTATTTTTGAGACACAGTCTTGCTCTGTCGCCCAGGCTGGAGTGCAGTGGCACAATCTCGGCTCACTGCAAGTTCCGCCCCTCGGGTTCACACCATTCCCCTGCCTCAGCCTCCTGAGTAGCTGGGACTACAGGCGCCCGCCACCTCGCCTGGCTAATTTTTTTGTATTTTTTAGTAGAGACGGGGTTTCACCGTGTTAGCCAGGATGGTCTCGATCTCCTGACCTCGTGATCCGCCCGCCTTGGCCTCCCAAAGTGCTGGGATTACAGGCATGAGCCACCACACCCGGCCTAGAGTTTACTTTAAAATATAAGAAAATGATGAGCTTCAAGACTGGAAAATGGCTATTACTGAGTTAGCACAATAATAAAAAGACCCATACGAAGTTATACCACCATGAAATTTTAGGACACCAGACAATATTCTGAAAGTTACCAAACAGAAAAGGATTGAAATTAATATTAGCCTTAGATTCTCAACATCAGCCAGGTGCTGTGGCTCAGGCCTGTAACTCCCACACTTTAGAAGGCCAAGGCAGGAAGAGTTTAAATGGCGCCCCTAGTCAATCACTTATAGGGTCTGTTCTCATTGAATAGCTCCCATGGCTGCCAGAAGGGCTGTCTTAGCCTTATCATCCCAATCCCAGGTAGCCCCCTTTTACATTGACCAGTACAACGGTTTTGTCATTTGAGCTAAATGGGGCAGGAACGCCCGCCAATACCCCAGGAGGCCCACAAAGGTCTGCAGCTGCCTCACCATAGTGGGCTGGGATATGCCTGAATTTTGTCTATGACGACCTCTGGTATGGCTTTTGTCTTATCCGACCAGATAACTTCCAAGAATTTGGCAGACAGTCCAGGTCCTTGGACCTTGGATTCATTGACAGCCCAACCTCATGCTGCCAAATGTTGCAAGAGGGGCACCACTGCTTCTAAATCTGCAAGAGAATCAGAGGTTAACATAATATCAATGTAATGGAGTAGGCGGATCCCCTTTGGACATTTCCAGGCGGCTAAATCCATAGCAACGAGACCATGACGTGGTAGAACTACGCACACAGCCCTGTGGCAACACTAAAAGTCCATTGTCGCCCTTCCCATATGAAACCAAACTGTTCCTGGCTCTCTGGAGCAATATCATTTGAAAAGAATGCATTAGCCAAGTCCACTGCATAATGGTACTGTCCCAATTCCATTGTCAGGTGATCTGTCAAATCCGCGATTGACGGGACAGCTGCATGTAAAGGGGGTGTTACTTTATTTAGTTCTCAATAGTCCACTGTCATCTGCCAAGTCCCAATAGGCCTTCTAACTGGCCATACCAGAGAATTGTAGGGGCTGTGGGTGCCATGCGCTATCTGCACCTCCTCTAGCTTTTTTTTTTTTTTTTTTTGAGACGGAGTCTGGCTCTGTCGCCCAGGCTGGAGTGCAGTGGCGCAATCTCGGCTCACTACAAGCTCCGCCTCCTGGGTTCACGCTATTCTCCTGCCTCAGGCTCCCGAGTAACTGGGACTGCAGGCGCCCGCCACCTCGCCCGGCTAATTTTTTGTATTTTTAGTAGAGACGGGGTTTCACCGTGTTAGCCAGGATGGTCTCAATCTCCTGACCTCGTGATCCGCCCGCCTTGGCCTCCCAAAGTGCTGGGATTACAGGCATGAACCACCACGCCTGGCCCTCCTCTAGCTTCTTAATAGTCTCGGTTATATCCGTATGCCCTCCTGGCAAGCAGTATTGACAAGTGGAGGTAACCCGTCGGGGTTGTGGCAGAACCTGGGCAGGTGATGTGTATGTCCCAATAGTACCGGCTTTCCTACATGTACTCGGAGTCTGAATTCTCCGGCTGTGGTGTGTAAGTTAAGACCGTGCAAAATATCCATCCCCAGAGTGTATTCCAGTATGGAAGACATATACACAGTGTATAAACGGGGAGCCAAGCAGCCAATGCCGAGGTGCAAAGATACAGGTTTTACTTTCACTGACTGGCCTCCGTAACCACCTACGTATGCAGCCTTGCCTAAACACTTATCCCGGTTCCCATAGATGAGGCTACAATTTGCGCAAGTATCTACCAGCACCAACACCTTCTGTACATTGGTGAGGTACCAGTGGATTGCCAATTCCACATGTGGCCTCCAATTTCTGGGGTCCTGCCAAGCCGGGCACCTTGGCCAGTTCCCCAATCAAACACAAAAGGCTTTATTCCTCCATCCATCTGCAAGTAATCTTTGAGCTGGAGTGTCTGGCAGGACTGGGTCGAGCAGCATCATCCTGCCCCCTCTTGGGCATTTTCTGGAATTGCTGCTCCAGGGACAATTGCTTCCACAAAGTTAACAGCACCTCATTGGGTTGCCTGTCAATTTTGTCTCAGGCAGCCCCAGCCAATAACAGATCAATTCACATCTGCATGGGGGTCACCCGCTGGGGCCCCTTTTTGTCCTGTCGGGTGGCTCCCTATGGGAGGGATACCTTCCCCTTCTTTATGGCACAGACTCCCTGCTCACACTGCTGGCTTTCTGCTTCCCCAAGGGCTGCCATGGCAGTATCACCTTAGGTATGGTGGTCACCTTATGCCCCATGTACAGAGAAGGACAACAGCCAGAGAGCTAAAACCACTCGGGGATGCAGAGCCCAACACAAGGTCCCTCATGTGGGAGGTAAAGCGTTCATCATCTGGCCCTTGGGTATTCAAATCAAACATAGCCTGCCACATACCCATCTTCTGAATTACCTCCACCAGCTCTGCGTGTGATTGCCATTTACTCACAGTTTTTGATATTTCTCTGGCATCGTTCCACCCTGTCCATATGGCTGCCATCAGCCATTCAATCAGGATGCAGTCACCTTTCCCTTGTGCCAACTGCCTGCTCACCTGCAACCACTGACGGAGGGAGGGGTGAGCTGTGACAGAAGCCAACTTTTCCATCTCAGCAGTGGAACCGGAAATACTGTCAGCTCCTTTGTCCCAGAGGTGGAGCATCCAGGCAGGTAGGGGCTCCTGCTACTTGCCTAACTCCTGCAACTCAGTGGGGGTGTAGGCACTATATGAAGTGTGCTCCACCACGGTAGGGGGTCCCTGGGCCCGCCCTTGGGGCCCAAGTGGCTGTTCATGCTCTATTTTCTGGCAGACCACAGGGTGAGCCTGCAGCAGGGGTTCTTCCTCCTGGGTATCAGATCGAATGGGAGTTTCTGGCCGGGAAGGCAGGCTCAAGCCTGCACTTATGGCAGTTCCCAATTCTCGTTCCAAGCTGTGTATCTGGGCCTCCAGGCACTCAGCTAGCACCTGGAAGTTCCTTACCTGTGCTGCATCCCGCGGGGACTGGGCACGCACTTTCCACAGCATGGTCAAAAATGCCCATCCAACTCTGCCAGCAAAGGCACACTCCTTCTTGGTGCTGTATGCTTCCAGGTGCTTCAGCACCTTCTCCATGCTCACGGGGGACATGTCCACCTCCACCCTTGTTTCTACCAGGGCCCATCTGAGCAACACAGCTGCCACTAGGTACCACAACCCATGTTGGAGCCACATGGCCAACCAGGGATCGTCAGGTGCTGAGAACTCACTCATTCCAGTATCCTGCCAGTTACGCCAATTGTCAGGGTCCAACCCGAGCTGGGGTCCAAGGGGAGTTGGTGGACGGGTGGCAAGTAGTTGAAAGAACACTTGGGGGTCCGGAGGCAGGTGGGACATGGCTTTATTATGTGCCCCCTCTCACAGTGTCAATGATACATTTATGCACCTCAGAGCCAGGTGATGAGCTCACTTATAACATGGTTACATAACTGTGATTATGTAATGCACAGGATTGTGCACCTGCACTCCAATCCCGCTGTGTCATGCTACACCAGATGTTTACCTCAGCCTACTCTTGACTGCCCTGCAGCCATTTTCCTTGCATATATATACCATGGAATACTATGCAGCCATAAAAAAGAATGAAATCATGTCCTTTGCAGCAACATGGATGAAGCTGGAGGTCACTATCTGAAGTGAATTAATGTAGGAACAGAAAACCAAACACTCCATGTTCTCACTTATAAGTGGGAGCGAAACATTGGATACTCACGGAAATAATGACGGCAACAATAGAAACTGGGAACTACTGGGGGGAAGTTTGAGAGACTAACCATTAGGTACTATGCTCAGTACCTGGATGATGGAATCATTCATACCCCAAACCTCAGCAATGTGCAATATACCAGGTAACAAAGCTGCATATGTACTCCCAATCTAAAATAAATGTTGAGAAAAAAAGAAAATTTGATTTTGTGCATTCTATCTTTTTTTTTTTTTTTTTTTTTGAGACGGAGTCTCGCTCTGCCGCCCAGGCTGGAGTGCAGTGGCCGGATCTCAGCTCACTGCAAGCTCCGACTCCTGGGTTCACGCCATTCTCCTGCCTCAGCCTCCCGAGTAGCTGGGACTACAGGCGCCCGCCATGTCGCCCGGCTAGTTTTTTTTGTATTTTTAGTAGAGACGGGGTTTCGCCATGTTAGCCAGGATGGTCTCGATCTCCTGACCTCGTGATCCGCCCTTCTCGGCCTCCCAAAGTGCTGGGATTACAGGCTTGAGCCACCGCACCCGGCCTGTGCATTCTATCTTATGCTCAGTTTTGGTCTGAGTTTTGTTGTTGTTTAATTTTTTTTTTTTTTTTTTTTTTTTTTGAGACAGGGTCTCTAAAAAAAGGCCCAAGCTAGTTTCAAACTCCTGGGTTCAAGCAATCCTGCCTCACCCTCCCAACATGCTGGGATTACAGGTGTGAGCCACCACCCCCAGCCAAGTTGTTTTTATATGAGACAATTTGGTAAGGGATCAAAAGATGAAAATACAGAAATAAATGGCATATAAATTTTGCATAACAGAAGCTTCTAGTACTGATGATGGCAGCTCAAGAAATGGACTTTGCTTTGGAAGGAACAGAGTAGTCCACAGCTTTCCTTACTGTGCTTGCAGGAAACTGCTACTTGAAAAAGATGAAACATCTTTAGATAGGTTTCTCAAAAAGTAGTGAAGTGCCCTTAAGTAAGTACTTCCATTAATCTCAAGATGCCTTTGAAAATTACCGAAAGAAGTTCTGATTTCTATGGCTTCAGCGCTTTCTCACCTGATTTGTTGCAATACAAATAATAGAAGGGTTAAAAAGTAGGGACTTTGCACCTTTCTGAATTCCAGAGTAAATAAGTGGTCTTTGAAGAGGTTTTCAAATACAGGTAGGTTAACTACCATTTAAGGCAAAGTCTTTAGTTACATTGCAAACATAAATTAAATACTTAGGAGGGTAATGTTTTGAATTCTTCCTGGCTATCACTCATCAGTTAATTAGGGTCTTTTAGAGTTTGGTTTGGCTGGGTGTGGTGGCTCACACCTATAATCTCAGCACGCTGGGAGGCCAAGGTGGTAGGATCGCTTGAACCTAGGAGTTCGAGAGACCAACCTGAGCAACATAGTGAGACTCCATCTCTACAACATAAAAAATTAAAATAAATAAATTAGCCAAGCATGGTGGCATGCACCTGTAGTCCCAGCTACTTGGGAGGCTGAGGTAGGAAGATGATTTGACTCCAGGGAGTTGAGGCTGCAGTGAGCCATGATCATGCCACTGCACTCCAGCCTGGGCAACAGAGCGAGACCCTGTCTCAAAAAATAAAAAATACAATGCCAAATGTTGCATGGGACACACTTATACTAAAAAAAATTAAATTAAATTAAAAAATTGTTTAGCTCAAATTCAAATGTAATGGAGTGTCCTGTATATTTTTTCTGTCGATTCTAGAGACAGTTGCGGGTGGTGCAGCCAAAGCTGCCTTGGAGGCAGCTGCAGGTGGGACACATGAGGGGCAGCTGGGGCAGGTCCTGGGGACCACTGAGGTGAGCACTGCTAGGGCTTCTGTACACTGATCCATTGGCTCCCACACTGAGTATCAGAAGAGAACCAGAGCCCATGAAGCAAGTGCCTTCCTTCCACTATCACTGCATTTTTCCCCAAGTGCCCTCTATTGACAAAGCCTAACACTGGGCCAAAAAGGAAAAATGTTTCACAAAAAAAGTGAATTGGGAGCTGAGAGACTCCCTTCTCAGGGTTTTGCACAAGAACAGTTTTTCCCTATTTTGTGCTTTCAAGTCTCCACTTAAGTCACTTCCTCTAAGAGGCCTTCCTTTCTTCACCCCACAATCTAAATCACTAACTTCTCACTCCATCTTATACTTCTCCTTTATAGTATTTGTCATAATTTTTAATTCTATTTAATTATACATGTAGTTGTTTATTTAAAACCTGTCCTGCCCACTAAACTAAAGTACTGATGACTATTTACTTTTTTTTTTTTTCCTTTGAGACAGAATCCTGCTCTGTCTCCCAGGCCTCCCAAAGTGCTGGGATTACAGGCGTAAGCCACCATGTCCGGCAACTCAGGCCATTTTCGCATCGATTACCAGCGAAAGTCTATTCAGAAATAGGACTCTCTCAGGCCAGAAAGTCAAGACCAGCATTGGAACTGTGTCAGCAGTAAGATCTGCCAGAATCACTCGAGCCCCAAGGCAGAGCCTGAGTTTTACAGCCGCTAGGTCGGCGTAGGTTCTACCACCGTATTCCCCTAGCGTCTCAGCGGTCTCTGAAGGAGAAAACTACAACTCCCATAAGACAACGCGAGCTCAGGTGGGCGGCTACTTGCCGCTCGTGGGCGGCTCTGACCAATAACGATTGTCGTTACAGCGAACAATTTCGCCCCGTTTGTAAAAGGCCGCGGCAGGCGAAAAGAGAAGCGGTGAGGGCGGTCGTCAGCGAAGTGCCCCGGGACTCGTGGGGGGGCGCAGGACAGGTAAGGGGGTCGTGTTGGAGCGAGGACCGGGACTGCGGTGGGGCAGGGGTGTAGAGCTGGTATTCCCAGCGGAGAGCAAGTCCAAGGAGCAGCTGCCGGCGACGTGATGCTTCTGCCTGGGCCTACTTGGGACCGGAAGTGAGCGCTCGCGCGGGGAGGATGCCGGGAAGCAGGTCCCAGGGGATATGTGTGTGTCGCTGCAGGCCCATCCCGGAAGCCGGCCGTGAGGTGAGAGTCTAGGAGGTCGGGCGGCCGCTCGGTGACTGCAGGGCCCCGACGGCCTTCCTCCGCTGTTCCGAGGCCGTTCAGGGCTGATGTGCCCCAGCCTCCCAGTTGTGGTTTGGCAAGCCATCCAGCAGACTACAAACCCACGTTTGTGAGTTACCTGCTGGCTGTGATACTTCCGTCAAATCTGAGTAACAATTTCCTCATCTCTAAGATGGGTAACATAGTATCTACCTCACAGGGTCGTGTGGGCAGTACACGAGTAAATGCATAGAAAGGATTTAACACGCAGTGTACTCAGCTAGTTTTATTATTTATCCGTGATGATCATTCGTTCTCTTCTCCTAACTGTGCTTCACAAGCATGAAACAGCATCCACCAAACATTTAGGTCTGGGTAGTGATTGGATGGAACCCCACCGCGGGTTAGTGCTTCCAACACCAGTCCCTTGACACTCCCGCCAAGGAGGCTGATTTGTAAACTTGCCGAGAAGAGACTACCCAGGAGATCTTTCAGGTTTCAAATACAAGTTCTTTACAAGTTGGGTTAATTATTAGTATATGCTTTCGATATAGAGTCTCTAGGAAGTAATACTAGTACATGTTTTAAAATTCAAATACTGCCAAACAGTGAAATGTAAGGCTCCCTCCTAACTTCTATTTCCCAAATCCCATGTCGTTTCTTCTGAGGCAACAGACATTGTATGTGTGTGTGTATAGATAACTACATATGTGTGTCTCTGGTCGTTTTTTTCTTTTTTTCTTTTAAAAGGAAGAGTAAAACCAAGAATAGCATATTACAAAGTGCTGCACTTTTCACTCCACACTGTATCTTTTTTTTTTTTTTTCAAGAGACAGGGTCTCACTATGTTGCCCAGGCTGGTCTTGAACTCCTGAGCTCAGTGACCCTCCTGCCTCAGCCTCCCAAAGTGCTGGGATTACAGGCGTGAGCCACTACATCCAGCTACTCAGGCCATTTTTTTTTTTTTTTTGAGATGGAGTTTCTGTTGCCCAGGCTGAAGTGCAGTGGCACAATCTTGGCTCACCACAACGTCTGCCTCCCGGGTTCAAGCGATCCTCCTGCCTCAGCTTCTGGAGTAGCTGGGATTACAGGCGCCCTCCACCACGCCCGGCTAATATTGTATTTTTAGTAGAGACAGGATTTATCCATGTTGGTCAGGCTGGTCCGGAACTCCCGACCTCGGGTAATCTGCCCGCCTCGGCTCCCTAAGTGCTGGGATTACAGAAGTGAGCCACTGTGCTAGGCCATGCCATTTTTTTTTAAATAGCTGTAAAAATATTTTATTTTCTGGAAAGTATTCCATTATATAGGTATACCATAATTAATTACACCAGTATCTTCTTGAGGGACATCAGGTTGTTTCTTATATTTTGCTGTTACAAAGATGCTTCATTGAGTTGCCTTATAATTTCCCTCATTTCACACATGTGGGAGTCTGTAAAATAAATTCTTAGTGTAATTGCTGGGTCAGAATATCAGATCAAAATATACTGATTCCAAATATGCAAGGAAGATATCAGACAAGCCCAAATTGAGGGACATTTTATAAAATATTGGACTCTTCAAAACTATCAAGATTAGGAAAAAGAAAGACAAACCCATGGACTCGAGGAGACTAAGGAGACATGATGACTAAATGCCATGCAGTATCTTGGATTGGATCCAGAAACAGAAAAAAGGGACAAAGTCTAGAGTTTAGTTAATAATAATGTGGCAATGTTGGTCCCTTGGTTTTGACAAATGTCCCATTGTTAATATATGATGTTAATGTCGGGAAATTGGGTGAGGGGTGTTTGGGAACTGTGTTCTATCTGCCACTTTTCTGAAGATCTAAAATTATTCTAAAAGGTTTATTCTTTTTTAAAAGGGAGATTGGGGCCAGGTGTGGTGGCTCATGCCTGTAATCCCAGCACTTCGGGAGGCCAAGACAGGCAGATCACTTGAGGTCAGGAGTTCAAGACCAGCCTGGCCAACATGGCAAAACCCTGTCTCAACTGAAAATACAAAAAAATTAACCAGGCTTGGTGATGGATGCCTGTAATCCCAGCTATTTAGGAGGCTGAGGCAGGAGAATTGCTTGAACCTGGGAGGCGGAGGTTGCAGTAAGCCAAGATCACGCCACTGCACTCCAGCCTGGGCGACAGAGCAAGACTCTTTCGAAAAATAAATAAATAAAATAAAAAGGAGCATTAGTGGACAACCAGTAAAATCTGAATAAAGCCTGTAGTAGAGTTAATAGTGTTGTACCAATGTTAAAACCTTATTTTTGACAAATGCCCCACAGTTATGTGAGATGTTAACATTTGGGGAATCTGTGTGAAGGGTAGGTAGGAAGTCTCTGTACTATCTTTAGCTTTCCTATAAAAGCTACAATTTAGCTGGGCAAGGTGGCTCATGCCTGTAATCCCAGAGCTTTGGGAGGCCAGGGCAGGTGGATCATCTGAGGTCAGGAGTTCGAGACCAGCCTGGCCAACATGGTGAAACCCCGTCTCTACTAAAAATACAAAAATTAGCCAGGTGTGTTGGCACATGCCTGTAGTCTCAGCTAATCGGGAGGCTGAGGCAGGAGAATTGCTTGAACCCGGGAGGCGGAGGTTGCAGTAAGCCGAGATCATGCCACTGCACTCCAGCCTGATGACAAAGTGAGACTCTGTCTCAATTTTTTAAAAAAGCTAAAATGTAATAAATGTGTTGAAATAAATATTCTAAAATTATTCCAAAATTGAAAGCATTTTTAAGAAAGAAATATGCATATATAATGTTAAAGATACTCACAAATCGCCCTCTGAAGGGCATAATCAAAAATTAAAAGATAAGACATGGCACGGTGGCTCACTCCTGTAATCCCAGCACTTTGAGAGGCTGAGGCAGGCGGATCACTTGAGATCAGGAGTTTGACACCAGCCTGGACAACATGGTGAAACTCTGTCGCTACTAAAAATACAAAAAGGTTAGCTGGGCGTGGTGGCAGGTGCCTGTAATCCCAGCTACTTGGGAGGCTGAGGCAGGAGAATCGCTTGAACCCGGGAGGCGGAGGTTGCAATGAGCTGAGATCGCTTCATTGCACTCCAGCCTGGGCAACAAGAGCGAAAAAAAGTAAAAGAAAAGATAAAAGAGTGGAATTCCTATGTTGATGCTACAGCTATTCCTATGCTAAAGCTATAGCACCAACAGCTGGCACACCACCTCCTCCCTTAATGACAGGTTTTTTCCCACTTTGATGATATGTTAAATCATCATTAGCAACATAATTTTTAAATTAATTTTTTCTAAGCTCTTTCATATATTATACATTGTGTATATATGTGTGTGTGTGTATATATACGTATATACGTATATACACGTATATATACACACACACATATATACATATGTCATGTCGTCATTTTGCAAATGAAAAAATCCTGAAGCTCAGAAGTTAAAGGACTTGGTCACAGAGATAATTCATGGTTAAGAGCAAACTGATCCTTCGTGTTTTGACTTTGGAACAATATTCTAAGAATCCCTGTGGGACTGAATGAGAATACCTACTAAAGAAGTTCATTGAGGCCGGGCGCGGTGGCTCAAGCCTGTAATCCCAGCACTTTCGGAGGCCGAGACGGGCGGATCACGAGGTCAGGAGATCGAGACCATCCTGGCTAACACGGTGAAACCCCGTCTCTACTAAAAAAATACAAAAAAACTAGCCGGGTGAGGTGGCAGGCGCCTGTAGTCCCAACTACTTGGGAGGCTGAGGCAGGAGAATGGCATAAACCCGGGAGGCGGAGCTTGCAGTGAGCTGAGATCTGGCCACTGCACTCCAGCCTGGGCGACAGAGCGAGACTCCGTCTCAAAAAAAAAAAGAAGAAGTTCATTGAGCTGGGAAGGAATGCTGTGTGAACAGGCTAATGACTCTACATCAGTGGCCTTTAACTGGGGCGGTTTTGCCTCCAGAGGACATTTGGCATTATCTGGAGACTTTTTCTTTTTTCTTTTTTTTTTTTTACAATTAGGGATGGGACTTGCTACTGGGATCTAGTGGGTAGAAACCAGGGATACTGTTAAACATTCTACAATGCATAGGATAGCCCCCACAACAAAGAATTATCCAGCCCTAAATGTCAGCAGTGCCAAGGTGGAGAAACCGTGCTATGCATCTTATTTCACAAAGCACTTATTTTCTTTAAATTTGTGTGTGTGTGTGTGTGTGTGTGTGTGTGAGACAAAGTCTCACTCTATTGCCCAGGCTGGAGTGCAGTGGTGCAATCTTGGCTCACTGCAACCTCTGCCTCCTGCATTCAAGCAATTCTCATGCCTCAGCCCCCTGAGTAGCTAGGGTTATAGACAAGTGCCACCATGCCTGCCTAATTTTTATTTTTAGTAGACACAGGGTTTCATCATGTTGGCTAGGCTGGTCTCGAATTCCTGGCCTCAAGTATCCCTCCTGCCTCGGCCTCCCAAAGTGCTGGCAATTACAGGTGTGAGCCACTGTGCCTAGTCTTCTTTTTAAAACTTTTTTTGTGAGACGGAGTTTCACTCTTGTCGCCCACGCTGGAGTGCAACAGCATGATCTCAGCTCACTGCAACCTCTGCCTCCCAGGTTCAGGCAATTCCCCTGCCTCAGCCTCTGGAGTAGCTGAGATTACAGACGTGCACCACCACGCCCAGATAATTTTTTTTTTTTTTGTATTACTAGTAGAGACGGGGTTTTACCATGTTGGCCAAGCTAGTCTTGAACTCCTGACCTCAGGTGTTCCACCCGCCTCAGCCTCCCAAAGTTGTGGGATTACAGGCATGAGCCACTGCGCCCAGCCTAAAACATTTTTTAAGAAGAATAGAGACCACTGGGCATGGTGGCTCACACCTGTAGTCCCAGAACTTTGGAGGCTGAGGCAGGAGGATTGCTTGAGCCCAGGAGTTCAAAGCCAGCCTGGGCAACATAGTGAGACCCCATCTCTGTAAAAAATTAATAATTAGCTGATTGTAGTGGCACGAACCTGTAGTCTCAGCTATTTGAGAGGCTGAGGCAGGAGGATTGCTTGATCTTGGAAGGTCAAGGCTGCAGTGAGCCTACTCCATCTTTGACAACAGATTGAGACTGTCTCAAAAAAAAAAAAAAAGAATAGAGCCAGGCACAGTGGTTCAAACCTGTAATCCCAGCACTTTGGGAGGCAAAGGCGGGCAGATCACTGGAGGGCAGGAGTTTGAAACCAGCCTGGCCAACATGGTAAAACTACATCTCTACTAAAAATACAAAAATTAGCCAGAGAATTGCTTGAGCCCGGGAGGCAGAGGTTGCAGTGAGTCGAGATCACGTCACTGTAGTCCATCCTGGGTGACAGAGCAAGACTCTGTCTCAAAAAAATTTTTTTTCTCTCTGTATCTGCTATAGTCCACTGATTAACAAATTGGAAAGTACAAATAAGAATAGTTTAAAAATGTCCACCTTTTCACTGGTGCTATAAATTTGTCCCCGACTGTAATTTTTACTGAGTAAATGAAGCTTTGTGAGGCTGGGCACAGTGGCTCACACCTGTAATCCCAACACTTTAAGAGGACAAGGCAGGAGGAGCACTTGAGGCCAGGAGTTCGAGACCAGTCTGAGCAACAAAGTGAGACCCCTGTCTCTACCAAAATTTTTTTTAAAAATTAGCCAGGCATGGCAACACCTACCTACAGTTTCAGCTACTTGGGAGGCTGAGGCAGGCAGATCACTTGAGCCCAGGAGATTGAGTCTGCAGTGAGCCGTGATTGCACTACTGCACTCCCGCTTGGGTAACAGAGCAGAAAAAAACATAAAGCACTCTAAAAATGTGATGTATTACTATTAGGAAGGATGAGTGATTGACCAATTATATAACATGGCTTTAGGTGTTTTTTTTTTTTTTTAAAGAGATGGGGTCGGCCAGGTGCTGTGGCTCACACCTGTAATCCCAGCACTTTGGGAGTCTGAGGCGGGCAGATCACGAGGACAGGAGATCGAAACACAGCAAAACCCCATCTCTACTAAAAATACAAAAAATTAGCCAGGTGTGGTGGCATGTGCCTGTAGTCCCAGCTACTGGGGAGGCTGAGGCAGGAGAATTGCTTGAATCTGGGAGGTGGAGGTTGCAGTGAGCCGAGATTGCGCCCTGCACTCCAGCCTGGGTGAGCAGATTGAGACTCTGTCCCCCCCCCAAAAAAAAAAAGATGGGGTCCTGCTCCGTTGCCAAGGCTGGGGTATAATGGCACAATGTGCAGCCTTGCTCTCCTGGACTCAGGTGATCCTCCCATCTCTGCCTCCAACATAGCTGGAACTACAGGTGCACACCAGCTAATTTTTAAATTTTTTTTTATAGAAATGAGATCTCACTATGTTGTCCAGGCTGGTCTTGAACTCCTGGGCTCAAGTATCCTCCACCTCAGCCTCCCAAATCTCTGGGATTACAGGAGTGAGCCACCATGCCAGACCTCTAAAGTGTTCTTGACAACCCCCTTTGTAATGACATCAGCACCTTTTTACCTTCTTGCAGTTGGAAGTACAAAACACTTAACCATTTCCATAATAATTTCTGTCAAATACTTCTCAAGTAATTGTGAAAGACTTTGATTCCTATTCTGTTTGATTTCCAAGGAAAGAATCATCCTGTCTTTGTATAACTTTGATATTTTTTCTTGTTTTACTTGCAGACTATCAAGATCTTCACTTAGGGAAGTGGGAATCTTATTTGCGGAACATTGGGCAGAAGCTTTGCCATTGGCTGGTGAAGAAGGAGGAGGCAGAATGTCTGCATTGTTACACCATACAGCTCAAACTTCAGAAGACTTTGGGTTAAGCAGTTATCATTAGTCTGCAAATGATCGTGTTTTCACCTGATTATTAGAAACTAATGAATCACCTTTTAGGTCTTATTAATTCAGGTTACACTGTTTTCCATATGCCTTGGCAGCTGGTACAGGTAGGATTGGGCTGGGTTTTGTGGGGAATGATGGAAGGGAAAAAACTCATCTTTCATGTTCTCTAGTTCTTGCTGAAGTTAAACATCTGGGATGTAAAGATTGGGTTAACTAACCTCCATTGTTATACAGAACAGAGTTAAACCTGGAGAAATGCTTTGATTATTAGGATTTTAAAAAATAGGTATGAAAGGCAGTTTCCTTTACTTTCATTTTGTTTGTAGGTTTAAATTTATGTTGTTTTGTGGTACAGTTTAAAAATAGTGGATAGCAGCTGGGTGCGGTGGCTCACACCTGTAATCCCAGCACTTTGGGAAGCCTATGCAGGTGGATCACAAGGTCAGGAATTCGAGGCCAGCCTGGCCAACATGGACAAACCCCGTCTCTACTAAAAATACAAAAATTAGCCGGGCGTGGTGGCAGGCGCCTGTAGTCCCAGCTATTCAGGAGGCTGAGGCAGGAGAATCGGTTGAACCCAGGAGGCGGAGGTTGCAGTGAGCCGAGATTACGCCGCTGCACTCCAACATGGGTGACAGAGCGAGACTCCGTCTTAAAAAAAAAAAAAATAGTGGATAGCTTTTTTATATTTTGCTTTCTGTACTAAATATCACAAGTGACTTTAACTTTTGTGTGTGAAGGTATACTCATGCTATTGGGTATATTATCTTTTGTAGGGCCTGTGAAAAATGGAACCAAATTCTCTGAGGACTAAAGTCCCAGCTTTCTTATCTGATTTGGGGAAGGCCACACTGAGGGGAATCAGAAAGTGTCCCCGATGTGGCACATATAATGGAACCCGGGGACTGAGCTGTAAGAACAAGACATGTGGAACCATATTCCGCTACGGTGCACGCAAGCAGCCTAGTGTTGAAGCTGTCAAAATCATTACAGGCTCTGATCTTCAGGTCTACTCAGTGCGGCAAAGAGACCGGGGCCCTGATTACCGATGCTTTGTGGAGCTCGGGGTTTCAGAGACAACAATCCAGACGGTGGATGGGACGATCATCACTCAGCTGAGCTCTGGACGGTGTTATGTCCCCTCATGCCTGAAAGCTGCCACTCAAGGCGTTGTGGAAAACCAGTGCCAGCACATCAAGCTGGCGGTGAACTGCCAGGCAGAGGCCACCCCTCTGACCCTGAAGAGCTCGGTCCTGAATGCAATGCAGGCCTCCCCGGAAACCAAACAGACCATCTGGCAGTTGGCCACGGAACCCACAGGTCCTCTGGTGCAGAGAATTACTAAAAACATCTTGGTGGTGAAATGCAAGGCAAGCCAGAAGCACAGTTTGGGGTATTTGCATACATCTTTTGTGCAGAAAATCAGTGCCAAAAGCTTGCCTGAGCGCCGTTTCTTCTGCTCCTGTCAGACTCTGAAATCGCACAAGTCAAATGCCTCCAAGGATGAGGCAGCCCAGAGATGCATTCATTTCTTTGCTTGCATCTGTGCCTTTGCCAGTGACGAGACATTGGCTCAGGAATTCTCAGACTTCCTAAATTTTGATTCCAGCGGTAGGTGGTATGGTTGACCTGGTTATTATGTTTTTCTAAAATTGCAATGAAAGAGTTCCATTGATGCATTTGGAGATTGTCTTAGCAACCTTCAGAAACAGTTGCTAGATAATTAAAAGTGTCCCTTCTTTTTTTTTTTTTTTTTCTTTTGAGACAGGGTCTCACTTTGTTACCCAGGCTAGAGTGCAGTGGCATGATCACAGCTCACAGCAGCCTTGACCTCCCAGGCTCAAGATCCTCCCACCTCAGTCCCTGCAGATAGCTAGGACCACAGGCACGTGCCACCATGCCTGGCTAATTTTTAAAATTTTTTGCAGAGATGGGGGTCTTACTTTGTTGCCCAGGCTGGTCTTGAACTCCTGGGCTGAAGCAGTCCTCTTGCCTCAACCTCCCAAAGTGCTGGGATTACAGGTGTGAGCCACCGCGCCTGGTTACATTCCTTCTTTCAGTCCCAGTCAGCATACTTGCATAAAGGTTGGTTGGTTGGTTGAAATTAATGATCAAGAGACTTGATCATTTTTTACTGAGATAATCTAGCAAAGTTAGTTTGCTGTTTACTCTTCCACAGATGCCCTGTGTTAATTATAACAAAGAATGAACAAAAAAAAAAATTTTTTTTTTTTTGAGACAGAATGTGCTCCATTGCCCAGGCTGGAGTGCAGCAGCACAACCTTGGCTCACTGCAACCTCTGCATCCCGGGTTCAAGGAATCCTCGTGCCTCAGCCTCCCAAGTAGCTGGGATTACAGGCACCCACCACCATGCCTGACCAATTTTTGTATTTTTAGTAGAGACGGGATTTCTCTATGTTGGCCAGTCTGGTCTCAAACTCCTGGCCTCGGGTAATCCACCCGCCTCAGCCTCCCAAAGTGCTGGGATTACAGGCGTAAGCCACCGCACCCGGCCCAAGGAACTTATTTTAAAGCAAGCAATCACTCCATAATTTTTTTTGGTTTTTGTTTTTGGTTCGTTTTTTGAGACAGGGCCTGGCTCTGTCACCCAGGCTGGCATGCAGTGATGTAATCACGGTTCATTACAGCCTTGACCCTCCTGGGCTCAAGTGATCCTCCCACTTCAGCCTCTGAAGTAACTGGGACCACAGATGTGCTAATTTTTTATTTTTTGTAGAGATGGGGTCTGCCTTGTTGCCCACACTGGGATAATTCGTTTGGGGGATTTTTAAAAAGAAATTAACTTTTTGCTAGATAGAGGCCCATACTCATACTTACCCTTGGATAGGATTAACAATTCAGAAATCTTCTATTTTTAGGTCTTAAAGAGATTATTGTACCCCAGTTAGGTTGCCATTCAGAATCAACAGTATCAGCTTGTGAGTCTACTGCCTCTAAGTCAAAGAAGAGGAGAAAGGATGAAGTATCTGGTAAGAGTCTGGTTGGTTGGTTTGGTGGTATCATCTTTAGAGATTATTTTACTGTGTTTTATGTCTTTTACTGAACCTCAGCAATTATAAGAAAATATTATATTTTATTTTATTTTTATTAAAGAGACAGGGGTCTTACCATGTTGCCCAGGCTGGCCTCGAACTCCAGGCCTTAAGTGATTCTCCCATCTTGGCCTCCCAGAGTGCTGGAATTATAGGTGTAAGCTACCACACCTGGCCAAGAAATATGTTTTTGTTCTTACGAGTTTTTTCCTGAGAAACGTTTTACTCTCCATTGATGATTCTTTTTCAAGTTAAGCTAAAAGTTTGATCCCTTAGCCAAAAATAAGATCCAACCAAATTCTACTTTTACTGTATATGTGTGTACATCCCTTAAACAGATTAATCATATACCTTAATCTGCCTTAGGATAGTATTATGAAGTTTTCATCCATAGAGTGTTTAAAAAATTTTTGTGACAGGCCAGGCACGGTGGCTCACGCCTGTAATCCCAGCACTTTGGGAGGCTGAGGTGGGCAGATCACGAGGTCAGGAGATCGAGACCATCCTGGCGAACACGGTGAAACCCCGTCTCTACTGAAAATACAAAAAAAATTAGCTGGGTGTGGTGGTGGGTGCCTGTGGTCCCAGCTTCTAGGGAGGCTGAGGCAGGAGAATGGTGTTAACCCAGGAGGCAGTGGAGCTTGCAGTGAGTGGAGATCGCACCACTGCACTCCAGCCTGGGTGACAGAGCGAGACTCCGTCTCAAAAAAAAAAAAAAACATTTGTGACAGTGGTTATATTCCCCACACTAATTTAGAAATATAGTTTATTGTCCTCATTTTTAGTATATGGAGAAACACACACATATACACACCCACACACACATTTTTTCCTTTTTTTCTTTTCTTTTTTTTTTTTGAGACGGAGTCTTGCTCTGTCGCCCAGGCTGGAATGCAGTGGCGCGATCTCGGCTCACTGCAACCTCTGCCTCCCAGGTTCAAGCAATTCACATATCAGCCTCCTGAGTAGCTGGGACTACAGGTGCACGCCCAGTTAATTTTTGTATTTTTAGTAGAGATGGGGTTTCACCATATGAGTCAGGCTGGTCTCGAACTCCTGACCTCAGGTGATCCATCCGCTTTGGCTTCCCAAAGGGCTGGGATTACAGGTGTGAGCCACTGCACCCAGCCTTATTTATTTATTTATTTATTGAGAGATGGAGTCTCGCTCTGTTGCCAAGGCTGGAGTGCACTGATGTGATCTCGGCTCACTGCAACCTCCACTGCCCAGGTTCAAGCAATTCTCCTGCCTCAGCCTCTTGAGTAGCTGGGATTACAGGCGCCCACCACCATGCCTGGCTAATTTTTGTATTTTTAGTAGAGACGGGGTTTCACCCTGTTGGCCAGGCTGGTCTTGAACTCCTGACCTCAGGTGATCCACCCGCATTGACCTCCCAAAGTGCTGGGATTATAGGCGTGAGCCACCATGCCCAGCCAGGCCACATTTTAAAATCCAAATGCTTAATACTAGTGTCAGTTAAGGACTCTGATAAATCAATATGAAAATGGTGAAGTATCCTAGTAGGTAAGCATCAAGAGACCTAGAGTCTAAACAAAATGAAAATATTACTTGGTCCCTACCTACGGACCAAACTCCAAACTTACTAGTAAACAGAAAAGTGCAAACATTTTAGAAATGCAAAATTAAAACAAGATACCTTTTGCTACCAAGTTAGTAAAGTTTCATGTGTTTTTTTGTTTGTTTGTTTTTTACTTTTGAGACGTAGTCTCACTCTGTTGCCCAGGCTGTAGTGCAGTGGCGCATCTCATCTCACTGCAAACTCCGCCTCCTGGGTTCGCGCCATTCTCCTGCCTCAGCCTTCCGAGTAGCTGGGACTACAGGGGCCTGCCACCATGCCCAGCTAATGTTTTATATTTTTAGTAGAGATGGGGTTTCACTGTGTTAGCCAGGATGGTCTCGATCTCCTGACCTTGTGATCTGTCCACCTCAGCCTCCCAAAGTGCTGGGATTATAGGCATTAGCCACCGCATCTGGCCTGTTTGTTTTTTAGGAGATGAATTTTCTGTTGCCCAAGCTGGAGTGCAGGAGGCATGCTCACTGCAGCCTGGACCTCCTAGGCTCAAGAGATCCTCCTGCCTCAGCCTCCCAAGTAGCTGGGACTACAGGCACAAGATACCACGCCCGGCTAAGTTTTTGGTTTGTTTTTTGTAGAGACAGAGTTTCACTGGTTGACCAGGCTGGTCTCAAACTCCTGACCTCAAGTGATCCTCCTGCCCTAGCCTCCCAAAGTGTTGGAATTACAGATGTGAGCCACCATGCCCAGCTGGCAAAGTTTTTTAAAATGATAAGACCACAGGCAAAAGTAAAAATCCAGGCTCTCTGGCATGGCTAGTGTAGTGCACATTGCTATAATCATTGATATATAGCTTGTCTGTTAAGATCCTTAAAATGGTCTTACCTATAGGGAATATTGCTAGGGATGGATCAGGTGGTCATGCATAAGAGTTTTGGTGCTGGGAAGTTGAAGAAAGATGGAGAAACAAAGTGACATGGTCATTTGTGCATTTTAGAGAGGCAATTCTGGCAGGAATATAGAGCAGAAATTGTTGTTAAATGTTTATTTATTAGTCTTTGCCTTTTTTTTTTGGAAACGGAGTCTTGCTCTAGATCATGCAGTGATGTGATCTCGGCTCACTGCAACCTCCGCCTCCTGGGTTCAAGCAATTCTCCTGCCTTAGTCTCCCAAGTAGCTGGGATTACAGGCGTGTGCCACCATGCTTGGCTGTTTTTTTTTTTTTTTTGAGATGGAGTTTGGCTCTTGTCACCCAGGCTGGAGTGTGATGGCACAATCTCAGCTCACTGCAGCCTCAACCTCCCAGGTTCAAGTGAATCTCCTGCCTCGGTCTCCTAAGTAGCTGGGATTACAGGTGCTTGCTACCATATGAGGTTTCACTATGTTGGCCAGACTGGTCTCGAACTCCTGACTTCAGGTCATCCACCTGCCTTGGCCTCCCAAAGTGCTGGGATTACAGGTGTGAGCCACCATGCCCGGCCCCACTTCTAAATAATCTTTTTTAAGGCAATAATTATTGGTATAGGAAAAACATTTTGTCTGGAGATGTTGATTTTATGATTATTTAGAGTATTAAAAAATTAGAAACAACTAAGGGTTAACCACTGGGGATAGTTAAAGGAACCATGGTAAAGCCACTTTACCATAGAATATCAGGCAGGCATAAAAATGAGTATAGTCTGGGTGTACTGGGGCATGCCTGTAGTCCCAGCTACTCAGGAAACTGAGGCAGGAGGATACCTTGAGCCTGGGAGCTCAAGGCTCTAGCCCACTGTGATTGGACCTGCGAATAGCCACTGCATTCCAGCCTGGGCAACATAGCAAGACCTCATCTCTAAAAAATAAAAATAAAAAATAAATAGTAATAAAGAATTTGGGAAAATGCTCAGATCACTTGGGTAGCCAGATAAAGTATAGAATAAACTTGAATTTCGGCGGGGCGCGGTGGCTCACGCCTGTAATCCAGCACTTTGGGAGGCCGAGGCGGGTGGATCACGAGGTCAGGAGACCAAGACCGTCCTGGCTAACGTGGTGAAACCCTGTCTCTACTAAAATTACAAAAAATTAGCCGGGCATGGTGGCGGGCGCCTGTAGTCCCAGCTACTCAGGAGGCTGAGGCAGGAGAATGATGTGAACCCAGGAGATGGAGGTTGCAGTGAGCCGAGATCGCGCCACTGCACTCCAGCCTGGGCGACAGAGCCCAATTTTGTCTCAAAAAAAGACAAGAGAAAAAAAAAAAAAAAAAACAAACCAAAAGTTAGCCGGGCGTGGTGGCAGGTGCCTGTGGTCCCAGCTACTCAGGAGGCTGAGACAGGAGAATGGCATGAACCTGAGAGGCGGAGCTTGCAGTGAGCCGAGATCACACCACTGCACTCCAGTCTGGGCAACAGAGCAAGACTCTTAGCTCAAAAAAAAAAAAAAAAAAAAAAATCACAAAACCAGCAGTACATTCACAGAGAAGAAAATGGAAGACAGTTCACTAGAAAATTCATCATAATTGTCTGACAGGTGGGAGCAATAAGTGAATGTTTTTCTTCCTTTCATTTCTGTTTATTCATCTAATTTCCTATAAAGAGCATAAGAAAGCTAAAATTTTATGTGTAAAGGCTAATGTTAACTCCTTCTAGAAACTGTGAGGCTAACCTAGAAATTAGCAAAGACTGTTATGTGTTTTAGACTCTAAAAATTAACATCAAATCAATTT
This sequence comes from Piliocolobus tephrosceles, assembly GCF_002776525.5. NCBI lineage: Eukaryota > Metazoa > Chordata > Mammalia > Primates > Cercopithecidae > Piliocolobus > Piliocolobus tephrosceles. Next base: position 70,829,939 of record NC_045448.1, on the reverse strand, counting down.
ATATTTAGCAGATACATTGTTAAACCTGTAATGATTTGTGGTTTAGGTGCACAGATGAACAGTTCACCACTGCCTCAAGATGCAGTTAGCAGTAATCTAAGGAAAAGTGGCCTGAAAAAACCTGTGGTTGCTTCCTCGTTAAAAAGGCAGGGTAAGTTTCCCCTCTCTAGAATAGGCTACCGTGGTGGAAAGTCATCCTAAAGAAGCCAGAAGCAGTATAATCAAAAGAAATGTTGCACATTGTCAACCAAAGAGTCCCAACATAAACACTAACAGAGGCACTGAGGCTGAGGTCTTTCCTGTCCCACCAGTTTCAAATCATGCTCAAAGCTAAATTATGCTGGAGGCCATTATCCTTAGCAAACTAATGCAGGAACAGAAAACCAAATACAGCATGTTCTCACTTATAAGTGGGAACTAAATGATGAGAACACATGGACACATAGAGGGGAGCAACACACACTGGGGCTTATTGGAGGGTGAAACGTGGGAGGAGGGAGGAAAGGTGGAAGCAGGTGAGAGAATCAGGAAAAATAACTAATGGATACTAGGCTTAATAATGTGGGTGAGGCCGGGCGGGGTGGCTCAAGCCTGTAATCCCAGCACTTTGGGAGGCCGAGACGGGCGGACCACAAGGTCAGGAGATCGAGACCATCCTGGCTAACACGGTGAAACCCCATCTCTACTAAAAATACAAAAAAAAACTAGCCGGGTGAGGTGGCGGCACCTGTAGTCCCAACTACTCGGGAGGCTGAGACAGGAGAATGGCGTGAACCCGGGAGGCGGAGTTTGCAGTGAGCTGAGATCCGGCTACTGTACTCCAGCCTGGGTGACAGACCGAGACTCCATCTCAAAAAAAAAATAATAATAATAATGTGGATGATGTGGCTGGGTGTGGTGGCACATGCCTGTAATCCCAGCACTTTCGGAGGCCAAGCCAGGTGGATTACTTGAGGCCAGCAGTTCGAGGTCAGCCTGGCCAACGTGGCAAAACCCTGTCTCTACTTAAAAAAACAAACAGCCGGGCGCGGTGGCTCAAGCCTGTAATCCCAGCACTTTGGGAGGCCGAGATGGGCAGATCACAAGGTCAGGAAATCGAGACCATCCTGACTAACACAGTGAAACCCCGTCTCTACTAAAAAATACAAAAAACTAGCTGGGCGAGGTGGCGGGCGCCTGTAGTCCCAGCTACTCGGGAGGCTGAGGCAGAAGAATGGCGTAAACCCGGGAGGCAGAGCTTGCAGTGAGCTGAGATCCAGCCACTGCACTCTAGCCTGGGCGACCGAGCGAGACTCCATCTCAAAAACAAACAAACAAAACATATGTATAATTAAATTTTAAAAATACCTGGGTGATGAAATAATATTTTTTAATTTTAAAAAATAATTTTTTTAAAAAGCTCAATTATGTCTAAAACCATAGAGTTGGAGAATAGATTAGTAGTTGCCAGGATTTAAAGGGGGGTTGGGGCTGGGCACAGTGCTCACACTTGTAACCCCAGCACTCTGAGAGACTGAGGCAGGCAGATCACCTTAGGTCAGGAGTTCGAGACCAGTCTGGCCAACATGGTAAAACCCTGTCTCTACTAAAAATAGAAAAAATTAGCTGTACGTGGTGGCAGACATCTGTAATCCCAGCTACTCAAGAGGCTGAGGCAGGAGAATCACTTAAACCCGGGAGGTGGAGGTTGCAGTGAGCCAAGATTGCACCATTATACTTCAGCCTGGGCAATAAGAGCAAGACTTAGTCTCAAAAAAAAAGGAAAGAGGGAGTTGGGAGGGTTGTAACAGCAGCAATAAAGAGTAGCACAGGGAGTCTTGTTGTGGACTGTTTTGTGTCTTGACTGTGGTGTTGGTCACACAAGTCTACACATGCCCTAAAATTACGTGGAACTATATGTATGCATACCATACACAAGTACATAAAGCTGGTGAGATGTGAATAGGTCACTAGGTTGTAGCCATGTAATTTTCCTCACTGTGATGTACTATAGTTTTACAAACTGCTACTCTTGGGTGAATCTGGATAAAGGGTATACAAGCCTTATATTTCTTACAACCACGTGTGAATGTACAATTATCTCAAAAAGTAATTTATTTATTTATTTTTATTTCCTTTTTTTTTTTGGAGACAGAGTCTCACTCTGTCGCCCAGGCTGGAGTACAATGATGTGATCTCGGCTCCCTGCAACCTCTGTCTCTGGGCTCAAGCAATTCTCCTGTTTCAGCCTCCCAAGTAGCTGGAATTACAGGTGCATGCCAACATGCCTGGCTAATTTTTGTATTTTTAGTAGAGACGGGGTTTCACCATATTGTCCAGGCTGGTCTCAAACTCCTGACCCCAAGTGATCTGCTCACCTTAGCCTCACAAAGTACTGAGATTACAGGCGTGAACCACCACGCCTGGCCTAAATTATGTCTTTAAACAAAAAATTCTGACATGTTTAGCAGCAGGTGTCTTGCAGGATGTGTTCATCTTATTGCTTATTACTCATGTGCAATTGGTATAGAGATTCAAAGTTGAAGGAAAACAGTGTTTTATGTGACTAGGTGTGGTGGCTCACGCCTATAATCCCAGCACTTTGGGAGGCCAAGGTGGGAGTAGTGAGACTCCGTCTCTACCAAAACAACAACAAAAAACTAGCTGGGTGTGGTGTCACATGCCTGTAGACCCAGCTACCTAGGAGGCTGAGGTGGGAAGATTGCTTGAGCCTGGGATGTAGAGGCTTCTGTGAGTCATGATTGCACCACTGCACGGGTAACAGGATGAGATAAAAGAAAAAACAGAATAATATAAAACAGTACTAATTAAGTAATTCATTAAGAACTTATGACCAGGTGCGGTGGCTTACACCTGTGATCCCAGTACTTTGGGAAGCTGAGCTGGGCAGATACTTGAGGTCAGGAGTTGAGACCAGCCTGGCCAACATGGTGAAACCCTGTCCCTACTAAAAAGTATAAAAAAATTAGCCGGGTGTGGTGGCATGTGCCTGTAATCCCAGCTACTTGGGAGGCTGAGGCAGGAGAATCGCTTAAACCTGGGAGGCGAAGGTTGCAGTGAGTGAGATCATGCTACTGTACTCCAGCCTGGGTGACAAAGCAAGACTGTCTCAAAAAAAAAAAAAAATTATGCATTCTAGGCATAAGTGTTTAAGGAAAGTCACAAAGTAAGCAGATCAACAGTATCACAGATTTTTTTATTATTTATATACATATATTTTTTTGAGACAGAATCTTGCTCTGTCACCCAGGCTGGAGTGCAATGGCACAATCTCAGCTCACTGCAACTTTCGCCTCTCAGGTTCAAGCAATTCTTGTGCCTCAGCCTCCCAAGTAGCTGGGATCACAAGCATTTGCCACTGTGCTCTTCTAATTTTTGTATTTTTGGTAGAGATGGGGTTTTGCTATGTTGGCCAGGCTGCTCTCAAACTCCTGGCCTCAAGTGATCTACCTGCCTTGGCCTCCCAAAGTGCTGGGATTATAGCCATTAGCCACTGTGCCTGACTGATTTTTAATAATTTTTTGTCACTTCCTTTGGTGCAAAAATAATTTTTTGTCACTTCCTTTGGTGCTAAATTATAGCTCACTGAAGCCTCCTGGGCTCAAGTTATCCTCCCACCTTAGCCTCCCAAGTAGCTGGGACTACAGGCATATGCCACCACACTTGGTTATTTATTTGAATTTTTCGTAGAGATGGAGTTTCGTCATGTTGCCCAATCTGGTCTCAAACTCCTGGGCTCAAGAGATCCACCCACCTCAGCCTCCCAAAGTGGTAGGATTATAGGCATGAGCCACCATGCCCAGACTAAAAATATTTTAAGAGAAGAAAGAATTTGGAGATCATCCAGATGCATATCTTCATCTTAGAAGAGAGGAACTTGAGACATGGACCCTGGTCACTCAGTGGGTAGGGGTCCTAGATTCCACAGCCTTTTTTTTTTTTTTTTTTTTTTTTGTGAGACTGTCTCACTCTGTCACCCAGGCTGGAGTGTAGTGGTATAATCTCAGCTCACTGCAACCTCCGCCTCCTGGGCTCAAGTGATTCTCCTGCCTCAGCCTCCTGAGTAGCTGGGTTTACAGATGTGCACCACCACACCTGGCTAATTTTTTGTATTTTTAGTAGAGATGGGGTTTCACCATATTGGCCAGGCTGGTCTCGAACTCCTGACCTCAGGTGATCCACTCGCCTTGGCCTCCCAAAGTGCTGGGATTACAGGCGTGAGCCACCACATCCAGCCTCCCATAGCCTTTTGACTCCTAACTCTAAACTCTGGCTCCATTAAATTCCATCACTCGTTACTATATTTTCCAGTTATTTACTCCAGGGCTGCAGGATTTCACTCTTTCACTTATATTTAAAAGTGAATGCAAGGCACGGTGGCTGATGCCTGTAATCCCAGCACTTTGGGAGGCCGAGGCAAGCAGATCACGAGGTCAGGAGATCAAGACCGTCCTGGCTAACGCGGTGAAACCCTGTCTCTACTAAAAATATAAAAATTTAGCTGAGCATGGTGGCGGGCACCTGTAGTCCCAGCTACTTGGAAGGCTGAGGCAGGAGAATGGTGTGAACCCGGGAGGCAGAGCTTGCAGTGAGCCGAGATCACATCACTGCATTCCAGCCTGGGTGACAGAGCAGACTCCGCCTCAAAAAAAAAAAGCAAAACAAAAAAAAGTGAATTTGGCCAGGCATGGTGGCTCATGCCTGTAATGCCAGCACTTTGGGAGGCCGAGGTGGTTGGATCACAAGGTCAGGAGTTCAAGACCAGTCTGGCCAAGATGTTAAAACCCCATCTCTGCTAAAAATACAAAAATTAGCCAGGCACGGTAGCAGGCGCCTGTAATCCCAGCTACTCAGGAGGCTGAGGCAGGAGAGTCTCTTGAACCCAGGAGGCAGAGGTTGCAGTGAGCCGAGATCATGCCACTGCACTCTAGCCTGGGCAACAGAGCAAGACTCTGTCTCAAAAAAAAAAAAAAAGAATTAATTCATTTTACATTTCTGAATACAAGGTTTTAGGTTTTAAGTCTGAAGGTATCATTGCAACCCACAGTGTGTTCATCACTCAGTCTTAATCTATTTGTGCTCAACCTTGGCATGAAACAATATGTTCATCATTGAGAGGGTCTGGGGCATATGGATACATATTCATCAGAAATAGAACTAATTTATAAATCTCTAAAACGCCATTATTTTTACTTATTTATTTATTTTTACTTGAGATGGGGTCTTAGTCTATCACCCAGTCTGGAGTGCAGAGGCGTGATCTCGGCTCACTGCAGCCTCTGCCTCCTGGGCTTAAGCAATCTTCCCAGAGGTAGTTGGGACCACAGTCATGCACCACCATGCCTGGGAAATTTTTTTTTTTTTTGAGACGGAGTCTTGCTCTGTCGCCCAGGCTGGAGTACAGTGGCGCGATCTCGGCTCACTGTAAGCTCCGCCTCCTGGGTTCACGCCATTCTTCTGCCTCAGCCTCCTGAGTAGCTGGGACCATAGGCGCCCGCCAACTCACCTGGCTAATTTTTTGTATTTTTAGTTTCACCGTATTAGCCAGGCTGGTCTCGATCTCCTGACCTCGTGATCTGCCCGCCTTGGCCTCCTAAAGAGCTGGGATTACAGGCGTGGGCCACTGCACCCGGCCTCACCTGGTTAATTTTTTGTATTTTTGGTGGAGACAAGCTTTTGCCATGTTACCCAGGCTGGTCTCAAACTTGTGAGCTCAAGTGATCCTCCTGCCTCAACCTCCCGAAGTGCTGGGATTACAGGCGTGAGCAACCAAGCCCATCCTAAAACAGTCATTATATAGGACCATTCTTTAATATGCAGTTTAGTGTTGCTTCTCATTTCGTATTTTCTTTCTTTTTTTTTTTTTTTGAGACAGAGTCTCACTCTTTTCCAGGCTTGGAGTGCTGTGGCGCGATCTCAGTTCACTGCAACCTCCGCCTCCCAGGTTCAAGTAATTCTCCCACCTCAGCCTCCAGAGTAGCTGTGATTACAGCGCATGCCACCACACCCAGCTAATTTTTGTATTTTTAGTAGAGACGGGGTTTCACCATGTTGGCCAGGCTGGTCTTGAATTCCTGACCTCAGGTGACTCATGCCTGTAATCCAGCACTTTGGGAGGCCAAGGTGGGCAGATCACTTGAGGCCAGAGTTTGAGACCAGCCTGGGCAACATGGCAAAAACTCTGTCTCTATTAAAAAGAAAACAAAATTGGCTGGGCATGGTGACGCACCTGTAGTTCCAGCTCCTCAGGAGGCTGAGGCATGAGAATCGCTTAAACCCGGGAGGCCGAGGGTGCACCCAGCCAGAGTGACAGAGTGAGACTCTGTCTGAAAAAAAAAAAAAATCCCAGTATATCTTACTTCATTTAGTTTATTGGCTTTCTTTGAAGTTCAGCTTCAAGTTTTTTTTTTTTTCTGGACAAACTTATTAACACTTCTCCCAGCACTTCAGGAGGCTGAGACGGGTGGATTGCTTGAACCCAGGAGTTCGAAGCCAGCTGGGCAACATGACAAAGCCTTGTCAACAAATAAAAAACAGGTAGGGGCTGGGCACGGTGGCTCACATCTGTAATCCCTACACTTTGGGAGGCTGAGGTGGGTGGATCACAAGGTCAGGAGTTGGAGACCAGCCTGGCCAACATGGTGAAACCCCATCTCCACTAAAAATACAACAATTAGCCGGGTGTGGTGGAGGGTGCCTGTAATCCCAGCTACTCAGGAGTCTGAGGCAGGAGAATCGCTTGAACCTGGGAGACAGAGACTGCAGTGAGCTGAGATCACGCCACTGCACTCTAGCCTGGGAGACAAGGGGGAAACTCCGTCTCAAAAAAATAAAAATAAAAAACTTCTTAACTTTTTCAAACTTCAATTAGCTGTTTGTTTTTTACATTTTTTTTTCTTTTTTGAGATGGAGTCTCGCTCTGTCGCCCAGGCTGGAGTGCAGTGGCCGGATCTTGGCTCACTGCAAGCTCCGCCTCCCGGGTTAACGCCATTCTCTTGCCTCAGCCTCCCCAGTAGCTGGGACTACAGGCGCCTGCCACCTCGCCCGGCTAGTTTTTTTTTGTATTTTTTAGTAGAGACGGGGTTTCACCGGGTTAGCCAGGATGGTCTCGATCTCCTGACCTTGTGATCCACCCGTCTCGGCCTCCCAAAGTGCTGGGATTACAGGTTTGAGCCACCGCGCCCGGCCACTTCAATTAGCTGTTTATTTTGTAAGAAAAGTTACTAAAGAAGTGTGTATGTGTATGTGTGTTTTTTTTCCTAGCCTGTGGTCAGCTGTTAGATGAGGCACAAGTGACTTTATCCTTCCAAGACTGGCTGGCCAGTGTCACAGAACGCATCCATCAGACCATGCACTATCAGTTTGATGGTAAGTATTGTTCATCTAACTGGGCTCTTACTGAAAGTAGGAGAAATTAAGGTAATTGTGCTGTAATTCTACTCTTATAGAAAAAGTAATTGGACTTCAGTCCAGAGAGCACTGGGCCACAAGAAAGTAGAAATCTAATTGAAAGAAAAGAACCCAGCACTTTGGGAGGCCGAGACGGGCGGATCACGAGGTCAGGAGATCGAGACCATCCTGGCTAACACGGTGAAACCCCGTCTCTACTAAAAATACAAAAACTAGCCGGGCGAGGTGGCAGGCGCCTGTAGTCCCAGCTACTCGGGAGGCTGAGGCAGGAGAATGGTGGGAACCCGGGAGGCGGAGCTTGCAGTGAGCTGAGATCCGGCCACTGCACTCCAGTCCCGGCGACAGAGCGAGACTCTGCCTCAAAAAAAAAAAAAAAAAAAAAAAAAGAAAAGAACAATCACATAATTAAAATTCAGGAACAGCAAAATTATTATAATTTAGAGACAGAAGAGAAAAAACATAGCAAATAATAAGTAAAGGCAGATAGTCTGATTGCTCGCACAAGTTCATGTGCGTGTGTGTGTGTGCGCGTGTGTGTTTGGTGAGGGAGATACCGAAGCTTTATAAAACTGTTCTAACTCTCAAACTTAAAATCAAAGCAAGGGGAAAAAAAGATGAGAGAAAATCTAAGCCTGCACAACATAGCAAACCCCATCTCTACAAAAAATAGTGCCACTGCTGCACTCCAGCCTGGGTGACAAAGCGAGACCCTGTATGGAAAAAAGAAAAAATGAAAATCTAATACATGAGACTAAGATAGTTATAGAGAATTACTAAACATGCTGGCCGGGCACAGTGGCTCACAGTTGTAATCCCAGCACTTTGGGAGGCCGAGGAGGGTGGATCACCCGAGGTCAAGGGTTTAAGACCAGCCTGGCCAACATGATGAAACCCCGTCTCTACTAAAAATAGGAAACAATTAGCCAGGCACGATAGTGGGTGCCTGTAGTCCCAACTACCTGGGAGGCTGAGGTGGGAGAATTGCTTGAGCCCGGGAGGTGGAGGTTGAAGTGAGCTGAGATTGCACCATTGCACTCCAGCCTGGGCAACAGGGCGAGACTCCATCTAAAAAAAAAAAAAGACATAAACATGCTGAAGAAGACTGGAGAACACAGGCTGTATTTGGGTGTGATTTCTTTTTTTTTTTTTTTTTTTTTTGAGACAGAGTCTCGCTCTGTTGCCCAGGCTGGAGTGCAGTGGCTGGATCTCAGCTCACTGCAAGCTCCGCCTCCCGGGTTAACGCCATTCTCTTGCCTCAGCCTCCCGAGTAGCTGGGACTACAGGCGCCTGCCATCTCGCCCGGCTAGTTTTTTTTTTGTTATTTTTAGTAGAGACGGGGTTTCACCATGTTAGCCAGGATGGTCTCGATCTCCTGACCTCGTGATCCGCCCGTCTCGACCTCCCAAAGTGCTGGGATTACAGGCTTGAGCCACCACGCCCGGCCTGGGTGTGATTTCTAATAGCCTCATGGAATGTCAGCATTTTCAGATCTAACCAGTCTCTGCTTGTTGCCTTAAAAGTATTCTATTAGCTGGGCATGGTGGCACAGGCCTGTAGTCCCAGCTACTCAGGAGGCTGAGGCAGGAGAATCTCTTGTCGCCCAGGCTGGAGTGCAGTGGCGTGATCTTGGCTCACTATTACCTCCACCTCCTGGGTTCAAGCGAATCTCCTGCCTCAGCCTCCCAAGTAGCTGGCATTACAGGTGCGCACCACCATGCACGGCCAATTTTTTGTATTTTTAGTAGAGATGAGGTTTCGCCATGTTAGCCAGGCTGGTCTTGAACTCCTGACCTCAGGTGATCCACCTGCCTCGGCCTCCCAAAGTGCTGGGATTACAGGCGTGAGCCACCATGCCCAGCCCAGAAAACAGAATATTGATAATACTATAAGCTAAACACTTGTCGTCCTCTTCCATCCCATCCCATTCCCCCTTCCATCCCATTCTTCCACCCCATTCCTGTACCACCCTCTACTCTGTCTCACCATCTCCATTACTACCACCTTTGTCTAAGTTTCCATCAGCTCGCTCCTGGACTATGAGTGTGTGTGTTTTATGAAATCTTCTTTAAGTTAATTCTTTTTTATTTTTTGAGACAGTCTTGCTCTGTCACACAGGCTGGAGTGCAGTGGCACAGTCTTGGCTCACAACCTCCACCTCCCAGGCTCAAGAGATTCTTGTGTTTCAGCCTCCTGAGTAGCTGGGATTATAGGCATGCATCACCACTCCTGGCTAATTTTTGTATTTTTAGTAGAGATAGGGTTTCACCATGTTGGCCAGGCTGGTCTGGAACTTCTGACCTCAAGTGATCTGCCCACCTAGGCCTCCCAAAGTGTTGGAATTACAGTTGTGAGCCACTGCACCTGGTTTGGAAAGAATTTTTAAGGAAGACTCTGAACTCACTAGACCCCCTCCCCTTAACTCTCTTTTTTTTTTTTTTTTTTTGAGATGGAGTCTTGCTCTGTCACCCAGGCTGGAGTACAGTGGCGCCATCTCAGCTCACTGCAAGCTCCGCCTCCAAGGTTCACCCCATTCTTCTGCCTCAGCCTCCCAAGTAGCTGGGACTACAGGCGCCTGCCACCACGCCTTGCTAATTTTTTGTATTTTTAGTAGAGATGGGGTTTCACCATGTTAGTCAGGATGGTCTCGATCTCCTGACCTCTTGATCCACCTGCCTGGACCTCCCAAAGTGCTGGGATTACAGGCTTGTGCCACCGCACCCAGCCCTTAACTCTCTTTTTGTTGACCTAATGTCTGGCAAGTTTCTTTGTTTTTTTTTCTTTTTGAGATGAAGTCTTGCTCTGTTGCCCAGGCTGGAGTGCAGTGGTATGATCTTGGCTCACTGCAACCTCCGCCTCCCGGGTTCAAGCGATTCTCCTGCCTCAGCCTCCCAAGTAGCTGGGACTACAGGTGCGTGCCACCATGCCTGGCTAATTTTTTGTATTTTTAGTAGAGATGGGGTTTCACCGTGTTAGCCAGAATGGTCTCAATCTCCTGACCTGGTGATCCACCCACCTCGTCCTCCCAAAGTGCTGGGATTATAGGCGTGAGCCACTGTGCCTGGCCGCAAGTTTCTTTAAAAGGTTTGTTAAGTACTTTCAAGTATTTTGCCTGTATTGAGGTTATATTCAGGGAAAAAGACAGATGCTTGCTGGGTAAGCAGTGTCCTAACTTGTAGTCCCTTAGCATTCATGGTGCTGACCATCGGGTGAGAGAGCATGTCGTTAGTTTGCTTAAACATGAATGCAAATAGCAAGAACCTGGGGATAGCGAGCAAGAGGGAATCAAGTGGAGGCAGTCCACCTTAGCCTCACTGTTCTCATCCCATCTTACTTCGCATACCCTTTAACGGGGAAAGTCTGTGCTGTGTTGGTCTTTTTGAAATTGCAGATTTGAAATGTTATACCTGGTGGATGACAAGGGTCTACTGTGTTGGTTTGTTTTTTCATTTTATTTTTTCTTTTTTTTTCAATGGAGTCTCGCTCTGTTGCCCAGGCTGGAGTGCAGTGGCGTGATCTTGGCTCACTGCAACCTCTGCCTCCTGGGTTCAAGCGATTCTCCTGCCTCAACCTCCTGAGTAGCTGGAATTACAGGCACGCACCACCATTCCCAGCTAATTTGTGTGTGTGTGTGTATTTTTTAGTAGAGATAGGATTTCAGGCCGGGCGCGGTGGCTCACGCCTGTAATCCCAGCACTTTGGGAGGCCGAGGCGGGTGGATCACAAGGTCAGGAGATCGAGACCATCCTGGCTAAGATGGTGAAACCCCGTCTCTGCTAAAAATACAAAAAAAAAATTAGCCGGGCGCGTTGGCAGGCGCCTATAGTCCCAGCTACTCGGGAGGCTGAGACAGGAGAATGGCGTGAACCCGGGAGGCAGAGCTTGCAGTGAGCCGAGATTGTGCCACTGCACTCCAGCCTGGGTGATGAGCAAGACTCCATCTCAAAAAAAAAGAGATAGGATTTCAGCATGTTGGCCAAGCTGATCTCAGGTAATTCGCCCACCTTGGCCTCCCAAAGTGCTAGAATTTCAGGTGTGAGTCACCATGCCTGGCCTTTCTTTTCTTTTTTTTTTTCCTTTTTGAGGGAGGGTCTCACTCTGTTGACCAGGCTGGAGTGCAGTGGCATGACCATAGCTTACTGCAGCCTTAACCTCCTCGACTCAGTTGATCCTCCCACCTCAGCCTCCCAAGTAGCTGGGACAGCAGGTGCATGCCACCACGCCTGGCTAATTAAAAAAAATTTTTTTGGCCAGGCACGGTGGCTCACACCTGTAATCCCAGCACTTTGGGAGGCCGAGGTGGGCAGATCACGAGGTCAGAAGTTTAGACCTGCCTGGCCAACATGGTGAAACCCCATCTCTACTAAAAATATTAAAATTAGTCAGGTGTGGTGACACATGCCTGTAGTCCCAGCTACTCAGGAGGCTGAGGCAGGAGGATTGCTTGAACCTGGGAGGCAGAGGTTGCAGTGAGCTGAGATCATGCCATTGCACTCCAGCCTGGGCAACAGAGTGAGACTCCATCTCAAAAAAAGTATTTTTTTTTTTTGTAGATACCGGGTCTTCCTTTGTTGCCCAGGCTACACTGTGTGTTTTGTGTTTGCAAGGGATCAAGAGTAGGACTAGTGATAGTTCTTGGCCCAGAAAGGTCATGACATCAAAGCCTTCTTTTTGCCTCTGTATAAAGAAATCTCAGTGGTATTTTTAGTTATTACCATCCCTTGATTCCTTTTCTTCCACCTCTCCCTGTACATCAGAAAGTCTTCTGAGTTTCTTTAAATGAGTTGTTTCTTCGTTTCCCATAGGCAAACCAGAACCACTGGTGTTCCACATTCCTCAGTCCTTTTTTGATGCCCTGCAACAGAGAATATCTATAGGAAGTGCAAAAAAACGGCTTCCCAATTCCACCACAGGTACAGGATTTCCCTTTGGTATAGTGATGGATGATATCTTGAATGTAGAGAATTACACTTGGAAAAAATCTGTGTGGAATACTCACCATTGAGTATTCAGAGTTAGGACTTCTACTTATATGTCTGGAGCACAAAGCCTTCAATGATCAGCATATCAATTATCTATATCAACTGATCTGTCACATTTCTGCCAAACCCTTTTATATATTTGCCTCTAGAATTTCTTTTTAAAAGTGCTGAGAATCTATAAGGAAATAATAGTACTGTATTAGAAACTAGGTAACAAATACAATAAAAGAAAATGTTATTTTTTGGTAATCTAATTTTGTCCTTTTTTCACGTTGAAGCTTTTGTTCGGAAAGATGCCTTGCCACTGGGAACCTTTTCCAAATATACTTGGCATATCACTAATATCCTGCAAGTTAAACAAATCTTAGATACCCCAGAGGTGAGAGTTTATTTCTATAACAGTGGGAGGGTTGTGAAGGGAAGAGAGGGAGGCAAGTACAGGGAGTATATTTGCACTGGTTCCTTGAGTTACACCAGAGTTTCTTTTTTTTCATGCTAAGAGATTATTCAGAAATATCCCTGGCTTTATAGTTCTGACTCTGATTTTAATGTGTGTTCCCTATGGCTTGAAAAAAGTATCTTAAATTGCAATATACTTTTTCTTTGCCTTTGGAATAAAAAAACACAATTTTTTCTTATAAATTAAATAATGATCCCCGAATACTTATGATGAGTCCTAGATTTGACTGTCAGGCAGCTAGAAAGTATATAAATAATTTGAGATGATATAATATTTGTGAAGTCAGTGGTACCAGCACAATTAAACCCTCCTCCCCAAACTACAGCTTTGTTCTCATTAGAGAAATGACCCTTTTTATTTTATGTTTGAGATGGAGTCTTGCTCTGTCGCCCAGGCTGGAATGCAGTGGCACGATCTTGACGCACTGCAACCTCTGCCTCCCGAGTTCAAGCAATTCCCCCCAGCTAGCTGGGATTACAGGCACGTGCCACCATACCCGGCTAGTTTTTGTATTTTTATTTTATTTTATTTTGAGACGGAGTCTCGCTGTGTCGCCCAGGCTGGAGTGCAGTGGTGCGATCTCAGCTCACTGCAAGCTCTGCCTCCTGGGTTCATGCCATTCTCCTGCCTCAGCCTCCCAAGTAGCTGAGACTACAGGTACCCACCACCATGCCTGTCTACTTTTTTGTATTTTTAGTAGAGACGGGGTTTCACCGTGCTAGCCAGGATGGTCTCAATCTCCTGACCCCGTGATCCGCTTGTCTCAGCCTCCCAAAGTGCTGGAATTACAGGCTTGAGCCACTGCGCCCAGCCTAATTTTTATATTTTTAGTAGAGACAGGGTTTGACCATGTAGGCCAGGCTGGTCTCGAATTCCTGACTTCATGATCCTCCCAAACTGCTGGGATTACAGGCATGAGCCACTGTGCCCGGCTGAGAAATGACACTTTAAAAAAAATTTTTTTTTGGTCTTTTTTGTTTGTATTTTGGTTTTTTTGGGACAGGGTCTTACTCTGTTGCCTAGTCTGGAGTACAGTGGTGCAGTCACAGCTCACTCTGCCTCTTGGGATCAAGTGATCCTCCCATCTCAGCCTCCTGAGTAGCTTGGACTACAGGCACATGCCACCACCATGCCCAGCTATTTTTGTAGTGATGAGGTTTCCCCGTGTTGCCCAGGCTGGTCTCAAATTCCTGGACTCTGTCTGCTGCAGCCTCCCAAAGTGCTGGATTACAGGCATGAGCCACCAGGCCCACCCTACTAATTTAAAAAGAAAAAATATTTAAGATGGGGTCTTGCTGTGTTGCCCAGGCTGGTCTCAAATTCCTGGGTTCAAGCAGTCCTCCCATCTTGGCCTCCCAAAGTACTGTGATTACAGGTGTAATCTGCCACATCCAGCCACACTAGACATTTTATGTTTTTATTTTTTTTTTCTGGAGACAGAGTTTCTTGCTCTGTTGCCCAGGCTGCAGTGCAGTGGCACGATCTCGGCTCACTGTAACCTCCACCTTCCAGGTTCAAGCAATTCTCATGCCTCAACCTCCTGAGTAGCTGGGACTACAGGTGCACACCACCACGCCTGGCTAATTTTTGTATTTTTAGTAGAGACAGGGTTTCACCATCTTGGCCAGGCTGGTCCCAAACTCCTGACCTCAGGTGATCCACCCTCCTCGACCTCCCAAAGTGCTGGGTTTATAGGCGTGAGCCACTGCACCCGGCCAGCGAGGCCCCTACTCTTAAAAAAAAAAAAAGAAAAGAAAGAAAGCAAAAGAGGCTGGCGAGGTGGCTCATGCCTGTAATCCAAGCACTTTGGGAGGCCGAGGTGGGCGCAGCACCTGAGGTCAGGAGTTTTAGACCAGTTTGGCCAACATGGTGAAAACACGTCTCTACTAAAATACAAAAATTAGCCAGGCATGGTGGCTTGCTCCTATAATCCCAGCTACTTGGGAGGCTGAGGCAGGAGAATCACTTGAACCTGGGAGGCAAAGGTTGCCAGTGAACCAAGATCATGCCACTGCACTCCAGCCTGGGTGACAGAGCTAGATTCCATTTCCAAAAAGAAAGAAAAAAAGAAAAAGTGAGGCCTGGTGGTGTGTGCCTATAGTCCCAACCACTAAGGAAGCTGAAGCAAGAGGATCACTTGAGTCTGGGAGTTGGAGGCTGCAGTGAGCCATGATTGTACCACTGTACTCCAGCAGGGGCAACCAAGTGAGACTTTGACTTTTTGTTTTTTGTTTTGTTTTGACACGGACTTTCATTCTTGTGGCCCAGGCTGCAGTGGAATCACGTGATCTCAGCTCACCACAACCTCCGCCTCCCAGGTTCAAGCGATTCTCCTGCCTCAGCCTCCCGAGTAGCTAGGATTACAGGCATCTGCCACCACGCCTGGTTAATTTTGTATTTTTAGTAGAGAGGGAGTTTCTCCATGTTGGTCAGGCTGGTCTCAAACTCCCGACCTCAGGTGATCTGCCTACCTCGGCCTCCCAAAGTTCTGGAATTATAGGCACAAGCCACCGCCCTCAGTGACCTTGCCTCTTTAAAAAAAAAAAAAAAAAAGTGAACCCTAGAAAAGGACTGTGTTGGCATTAAAGGTACTTGAGGAACTCCTTTAAATGCAGATGTCACAGAGGCAGCTTTTAGCCTGGAATCGATGACATTTAGGGAGACACTGAAGCAACCTAGGGTGCAGGCATGTGGGAGAAGAGAGCTTCTCACTGTTGGGCATTACTTACCTCCATCACCTCATTTGACCTCCCAGCCATGCCCTGGCATTAACTGCATTTTGCCTATGAGAAAACAGGCTCTGAGAAGTTTGTAATTTGCTTTGGGTCACCACAGCATCCAGTTCCAGTTCTGCCTGGCTCAGTCCCAAGGACAGTATGAAGCATACAGGATGTGAGGTGAACTGTAGGTGTATGAACAGAGGAATTTAAGAGAAGAATGCTGCTAGCAGAGCAGTAGGGTAAGGAATAAAACTGATTTTAGAGCAGGTCTGTGCCAGCAACAGTCATGTACCCATGAAGATGTTAGAGGTTCAACTGGTATATGGTTTGGCTGGGGTGGAAATTTAAGATTTTAGAGAAAAAAGGAAAGCCATGAATGATGTAAGGGAGAAAAGGCAGATTTGTTGACAGGATTTTCTTGAAAAACAGGGAAGTTGTAATTCATTTGAATATACTTAACAAGAAAGAAGGAATAATAAAAGATTTGTTGTCATCCAGGTATTGGTCTATTTTGAAAGTTTTCTCTCTCACCTTTTTTTTGGTATGTCTTGGTATCCAGATGCCCTTGGAAATCACCCGTAGCTTTATCCAGAACCGAGATGGGACTTATGAGCTGTTTAAATGCCCTAAAGTGGAAGTAGAGAGCATAGCAGAAACCTACGGTCGTATAGAAAAACAACCAGTGCTGCGACCCTTGGAACTAAAAACTTTTCTCAAAGTTGGTAAGTGAACTTCAAAAGCGTATCTTCCTTTGAGTGTCAGCTTGTGTACAGTATAGTACACTGTCCAAAGCTTTGGATCTTGACCTTAAACAAAGAAGACACATTCATTCACCTTGTAAAGACAATCGTGGGATAAGGTATTTTGTTTCATTTGAACCAGTGTTTTCAAAAATAAAATTGCAGGCCAGGTGCTGTGGCTCACGCCTATAATCCCAGCACTTTGGGAGGCTGAGACAGATGGATTGCTTGACGTTAGGAGTTTTGAGACCAGCCTGGCCAACTTGGTGAAACCCCGTCTCTACCACAAAAATACAAAACTCAGCCAGGCGTAGTGGCGCGTGCCTGTAGTCTCAGCTACTCGGGAGGCTGAGGCACAGGAATCGCTTGAACCCAGGAGGCAGAGGTTGCAACCCAGGAGGCAGAGATCTCAACCACTGCGCTCCATCGTGGGCGACACAGTGAACTCAGTCTCAAAAAAAAAAAAAAGACTTGCTGAATGAATAAATGCATGCCAGCCGTAGTTTTAACTAATTTAGCTTTGTGATCTATCTATTGGCTCTCCTTTGTTTCTTCAGTTGTGCATTTATTCTTCCAGAAGAAATTTAGAATTTTTAATTATTCTGTCAAATTCTTGTGAATATTATATTTTTTGCTGCTCTTTTGAGTGAAATATCTATCCTGATTCTAACTTGTTATTGCCAGTTATGGAAATCTCTTAGTTTTCGTATACTTAGTATTAAATTGGTACCCTTGATGAAGTCCCAGTAGTGATAATAGTAAATGAAGCCTGGGCACAGTGGCTCATGCCTGTAATCCCAGAGCTTTGAGGGCTGAGGCAGTAGGATCACTTGAGGCTAGGAGTTCAAGACCAGCCTGGGCAATATAGCAAGACCCCCACTCTACTTAAAGAACAAAAATTAAAATCTGTTCTAAGTCTGTAGTTTTAGACTGTCCTTGAATTTCATCTGCTTTATGATGTTTTCCAAATTAGATAACTGGCTTTTATCAGTTCTAAATTTTTATTTTTTTTTGGAGAGGGAGTCTTGCTCTGTCACCAAGCTGGAGTGCAGTGGCATGATCTTGGCTCACCACAGCCTCCGCCTCCCAGGTTCAAGTGATTCCCCTGCCTCAGCCTCCTGAGTAGCTGGGATTACAGGCGCCTACCGCCATGCCTGGCTAACTTTTTGTATTTTAGTAGAGACGGGGTTTCACTGTGTTGCCCAGGCTGATCTCGAACTCCTGAGCTAAGGCAATCTGCCCACCTTGGCCTCCCAAAGTGCTAGGATTACAGGCATGAGCCACTGCCCCGGCCCTAAATTTGTTTTAAATTAATAATTTCTCTTTTAAAATTTTTCCTAATATTTTCTTGGAACTATTTTTGTAGCTTTTAAAAGGAATACTCGGTCGAGCGCAGTGGCTCATGCCTATAATCCCAGCACTTTGGGAGGCCTAGGCGGGTAGATTACTTGAGGCCAGGAGTTCCAGACCAGCCTGGCCAACATGGTGAAACCCTGTCTCTACTAAAAATACAAAAATCAGCCAGGTGTGGCTGGGCGTGGTGGCTCATGCCTGTAATCCCAGCACTTTGGGAGGCCGACGCGGGCAGACCACGAGGTCAGGAGATCAAGACCATCCTGGCCAACATGGTGAAACCCCATCTCTACTAAAATGCAAAAAATTAGCACTTTGGGAGGCTGAGGTGGGTGGATCACCTGAGGTTAGAAATTTGAGACCAGCCTGGCCAACGTGGCGAAACCCCGTATCTACTAAAAATACAAAAATTAGCTGGGTGTGGTGGCATACGCCTATAATCTGAGCTACTCAGGAGGCTGAGGCAGGAGAATCACTTGAACCCAGCCAGATCTCGGCTCACTGCAAGCTCCGCCTCCCGGGTTCACGCCATTCTCCTGCCTCAGCCTCCGGAGTAGCTGGGACTACAGGCGCCCACCACCTCGCCCGGCTAGTTTTTTTGTATTTTTTAGTAGAGACGGGGTTTCACCGTGTTGGCCAGGATGGTCTCGATCTCCTGACCTTGTGATCCGCCCATCTCGGCCCCCCAAAGTGCTGGGATTACAGGCTTGAGCCACCACGCCCGGCCTAGTCTATCCTCTTTATATTTATTATAATTGATATGGTCTTCTGTGTTATTTTTTGCTAAATGGACTATGTTCTCTGCCTTGTCTTCATAGTTTTTACAGGCGTGTTTACAGTAGATTACAGGCGTGAGCCACTGCGCCTGGCTATATATACCTTTTAAATCAGTCATTTTATTTTGGTGTTTAAGTCCTCTCTGTTATCTCTTTGACCTGCCAAAGACTAGAAGAGTCATTTTACTATTTTCTACTAAAATTATATTTCCTTGAATGACTTCTTATATTTCTAAAAGCCTTTAATTATTTTAAATGCAGTGTTGTTGGTACATCAGAATTATTGCCAGATGTTGTTAATGTAAATTGTATGTTATCAATGTAAAAATAACTTTTGCCCTAAATTCTTTGTCCAGTATTACAACAGTGACACCAACTTTCTTTTGTTTTTTATTCTTTTATGTTTTTATTTTTATTTTTATTTTTTTGAGATAGGGTCTTGCCCTGTTACCCAGGCTGGAGTGCAGTGGCACAGTCATGGCTCACTGCAGCCTCAAACTCCTGGGCTCAAGTGATCCTCCCACCTCAGCCTCCTGAGTAGCTGGGACTACAGGCATGTGTCACCATTCCCGGCTAATTTCTTTTTATTTTTAGTAGGGACGAGGTCTTACTCTGTTGCCCAGGCTGGTCTTGAACTCCTGGGTTCAAGCAGTCCTCCTGCCTCAGCCTCCCAAAGTGCTGAGATTACAGGCATAAGCCACCATGCCTGGCCTGTTTTTTATTTTTTTAATGTTTGCCATCCATTTAGTTTTAACTTTTCTGTGATACTGTTTTAATTGAATATTTTTTCAGAGACCGGGTCTTGCCATGTTGCTCAGGCTGGAGTGCAGTGGCTATTTCTAGGTGTGATCATAGTACACTACAGCCTTGAACTCCTGGGTTCAAGTGATCCTTCCACTTGGCCTCCCAAGGAGCTGGGACTACAGGCACTCACCACCAGGCCCAACTTAGATGAACCTTTTATCAACATTATATAGTTGGTTTTGACTTTTTCTAATTTTAATAGTCTATCCTTTTTTTTTTTTTTTTTTTTTTGAGACAGAGTCTCGCTCTGTCACCCAGGCTGGAGTGCAGTGGCCGGATCTCAGCTCACTGCAAGCTCCGCCTCCCGGGTTTATGCCATTCTCCCGCCTCAGCCTCCGGAGTAGCTGGGAGTACAGGCGCCCGCCACCTCGCCCGGCTAGTTTTTTTGTATTTTTTAGTAGAGACGGGGTTTCACCGTGTTGGCCAGGATGGTCTCGATCTCCTGACCTCGTGATCCGCCCGTCTCGGCCCCCCAAAGTGCTGGGATTACAGGCTTGAGCCACCGCGCCCGGCCTGGTCTATCCTCTTTATATTTATTATAATTGATATAGTTGGTCTTCTGTGTTATTTTTTGCTAAATGGACTATGTTCTCTGCCTTGTCCTCATAGTTTTTGAAGGTGATACCATATTCTTTTTTTTTTTTGAGACAGAGTTTCACTCTTATTGCCCAGGCTGGAGTGCAATGGGGCAATGTCGGCTCACTGCAACCTCTGCCTCCCAGGTTCAAGCAATTCTCCTGCCTCAGTCTCCCGTAGAGCTGGGATTACAAGGCATGTGCCACCACGCCCAGCTAATTTTGTATTTTTAGCAGAGACGGGGGTTTGTCCACATTGGTCAGACTGGTCTCAAACTCCCAACCTCAGGTGATCTGCCCACCTCAGCCTCCCAAAGTGCTGGGTTATAGGCATGAGCCACTGCACCCAGCCAGTGATACCATATTCTTATGTTTAGTTCTACTAGTGTTTAATTTTGAATTTTTCTTTCTTTTCTTTTTTTTTTTTTTTTTGAGATGGAGTCTTGCTTTATCGCCCAGGCTGGAGTGCAGAAACGCGACCTTGGCTCACTGCACCCTCTGCCTCCCAGGTTCAAGCAATTCTCTTGTCTCAGCCTCCCCAGTAGCTGGAACTACAGGCACCCACCACCACACCCAGCTAATTTTTGTATTTTTAGTAGAGATGGGGTTTCACCATATTGGTCAGGCTGCTCTCGAACTCTGACCTCAGGTGATCCACCTGCCTCGGCCTCCCAAAGTGCTGAGATTACAGGCATGAGCCACCATACCCGGCCTAATTTTGTATTTTTCAAAAGTATTCTTTTTTTTTTTTTTTTTTTGAGATGGAGTCTCGCTCTATCGCCCAGGCTGGAGTGCAGTGGCCGGATCTCAGCTCACTGCAAGCTCCGCCTCCCGGGTTTACGCCATTCTCCTACCTCAGCCTCCCGAGTAGCTGGGACTACAGGCGCCCGCCACCTCGCCCGGCTAGTTTTTTGTATTTTTTAGTAGAGACGGGGTTTCACAGTGTTAGCCAGGATGGTCTCGATCTCCTGACCTCGTGATTCGCCCGTCTCGGCCTCCCAAAGTGCTGGGATTACAGGCTTGAGCCACCGCGCCCGGCCTCAAAAGTATTCTTTAACCTGAGTTTGTCTATGTTTAAATCTTTGATCTGACAGGGCACAGTGACTCACACCTATAATCCCAGCACGTTGGGAGGCTGAGGGTGGAGGATAGCTTGAACCCAGGAGTTTGAGACCAACCTGGGCAACACAGGGAGACCCCATCTCTATAAAAGAATTTTTAAAATTAGCTGGGGGCTCCTCTGCCTATGAAGTAGCCATTCTCTATTCCTTTACCTTTTTTTTTTTTTTTTTTTTGAGACGGAGTGTCGCTCTATCTCCCAGGCTGGAGTGCAGTGGCGCGATCTCAGCTCACTGCAAGCTCTGCCTCCCGGGTTCACGTCATTCCATTCTCCTACCTCAGCCTCCCAAGTAGCTGGGACTACAGGCGCCCACCACCACACCCAGCTAATTTTTTTGTGTTTTTAGTAGAGACGAGGTTTCACCATGTTAGCCAGGATGGTCTTGATCTCCTGACCTCGTGATCTGCCCGCCTCGGCCTCCCAAAGTGCTGGGATTACAGGTGTAAGCCACCGCACCTGGCCTGAGATGGAGTCTTGCTCTGTCATCAGGCTGGAGTGCAGTGGTGCAATCTTGACTTACTGCAACCTCCACCTCCCGGGTTAAAGCGATTCTCCTGCCTCAGCCTCCTGAGTAGCTGGGACTTCAGGCCCGTGCCACCATGCCCAGCTAATTTTTGTATTTTTAGTAGAGACAGGGTTTCACCATGTTGGCCAGGATGGTTTTGATCTCTTGACCTTGTGATCTGCCCGCCTTGGCCTCCCAAAGTGCTAGGATTACAGGTGTGAGCCACCACGCCCAGCCTCCTTTACTTTCTTAATAAACTTACTTTCAAAAAAAAAAAAATTAGCCAGGAATGGTGGTACATGCCTGTGGTCCCAGCTACTTCAGAGGCTGAGGTGGGAGGGTTGCTTGGGCCCTGGAGGTCGAGGCTGCAGTGAGCCATGGTTGTGTCACTACACTCCAGCCTGGGCGACACAGCAAGCCCTTGTCTCAAAAAAAAAAAAAGAAAAAAAAGAAAAACTTTGATTCTCTGGAATTTATCATGATGTAACTTATGTAAGTTATAGATAAGGTTCCACCACCTTTTATTTTCTTCCAGATGGTTATCTGGTTGATACAAACCATTTATTATACGAAACACTTATTTGTTTTTATTTCAGTAGTTACAAATGCCATCTTTATCTTAGGCTAACTAAATTCCTGTTCTATTTGTGTCTATTTCTAATCTTTCTGTTTTGTTCCTTTAATCTGTCTGGATGCATGCCAGTACCACACTCTTGGTTATTATGGGTTTGTAATATATTTTAGAACCATGTCAGATTTTTTTTTTTTTTTTTTTAGTAAAAATTTCTTACAGAGATGGGGGTCTCGCTATGTTGCCCAGGCTGGTCTTGAACTCCTGACCTCAAGCAATCCTCCACCCTGGTCCTCCCAAAGTGCTGGGGTTACAGGCATGAGCCACTGTGCCCAGCTGACCATGTAGATTTTAATTCTACTCTTTGTGGTTCTTGAAATTTGGCCTTTTCTTGTTTGTCTTCCTTTTACTCTCATCCAGCTGCCTTTTCTTCCCAGTCTGGGCTTTCCTTATGATTCTGGCCTTATTTTCATAAAGGCTGGATCTTACTTTTTTCTTTTGTGGATGCTAAACAGTTCCCTGAAATTTCTGTTGTTTTTTTTTTGAGACAGAGTCTTGCTCTGTCACCCAGGCTGGAGTACAGTGGCGCGATCTCAGCTCACTGCAACCTCCACCTCCCGGGTTCAAGCGATTCTCCTGCCTCAGCCTCCCGAGTAGCTGGGGATTACAGGTGCCCATCACTATGCCCAGATAATTTTTGTATTTTTAGTAAAGACGGGGTTTCACCACCTTGGCCAGGCTGGTCTCGAACTCCTGACCTCGTGATCCACCCGCCTCGGCATCCCAAAGTGCTGGGATTACCAGGCGTGAGCCACTGCACCCGGCTGTTTAAATTTTCTTTTGGATAGATCAGTCATTGCTTTCCCTTCCTTTAATTCTTCTAGTTATTTACTCCCTTTTCCTTATATAGTTTTTTTTTTTTTAACTTCCTGTTCTTTTCTTTTCTTATTACTGAACAGATTAAGATCTGTCCAGACTTTGGGAGGCCAAGGCAGGCAGATCACGAGGTCAGGAAATCAAGACCTTCCTGGCTAACATGGTGAAACCCCGTCTTTACTAAAAATACAAAAAAAAATTAGCCAGGCATGGTGGTGGGCGCCTGTAGTCCCAGCTACTCGGGAGGCTGAGGCAGGAGAATGGTGTGAACCTGGGAGGCGGCTTGCAGTGAGCCGAGATCGAGCCACTGCCACTGCACTCTAGCCTGGGTGACAGAGCGAGACTCCGTCTCAAAAAAAAAAAAAAGCAAGATCTTTCCAGACTCAAATTTTGGTAACAGGCAGATTGCTTGGGATCACTCCTGCGTGATGGCTGGCTCCCTCTCAGATCTGTACTGTATGTGAGGCGCTGATGCAGAGTTCTCATATCTATTATTTCTCTTTCCTACCGCAGTGGCATCTCCTGAACATCTCTGCCTCCTTCATTGCTAATAATGGAATATAGGAAAAAACACACAAAACTAAGATTCCCTACATATACAGTTTTCAAGGGTTTCTCCTCTTTCTCCCACCCAAATTGCTTTACTAGTGCAGACTGTACTTTCCAGAACACACTCTGCCACTGCTATTCACTTTTTTTTTTTTTTTGAGGTGGCGTCTTATTCTGTTGCCTAGGCTGGAGCGCAGTGGTGCGATCTCAGCTCACTGCAACCTCTGCCTGCCAGGTTCAAGCAATTCTTTTGTCTCAGCTTTCTGAGTAGCTGAGATTACAGGTGCGTGCCACCACACCCAGCTAATGTTTGTATTTTTAGTAGAGACAGAGTTTCACCATGTTGATCAGGCTGGTCTCGAACTCCTGACCTCATGATCTGCCCGGGTTGGCCTCCCAAAGTGCTGGGTTTACAGATGTGCACAAATGCACCTAGCCCTGCTATTCAACTTTAACCATGCACCTACCCTCCCCCAAGTCCCCTTTGCAGTCATCAAGAATTCAGGTACATGAGTGGGGAGGGGGTGTGTGTGAGATGTTCTAAAGGAAAGGAAGTGGCACTGCTCATTTGCTGCTTGTGTACAAGTACTAGCCAGGGCACAAACAGTGAGAGAGAGAAAGTATTTTCCTGCCTTTTTCCATATAGCCTCCCTTTATGAAGGAAAGATGGGATATGCTATGGCCAAAGTCTGGGTGGATTTCTTTCCATCCATCTCCACCTGTTTTATATTTCCTCCCAGAAGCTGCCAGTGGTCTTAGTGTTCATCAGTTGTGAGTTTTCATCTTTTTCTATGTCTTCATTGATATTTAAGTGAAAAGTTGGCAGCAACTCTAGATATCATTTGAAATGGAAGCTAGAATGTCTGTGACTAACATGAGCTAGATAATACCTAACATTTATATTTATATTCTATGACTAAAAGAAACCAAACAGACCAAAATACCCTGCCAATAAGGTTGTTAGTCCAGGGTGGATGGATGCTTTGTTTCTCATCATATCAGTGATATCTTAGTCTTTGTGGGAAAGAAAGGACCAAAAGAAGTAGAGGGAAGGAGTTTAAACGGGGTGACTATTTAGGCTAAAGTGGAGAGAGAGTAACACAGTGAAGTGAAAAGTAAAATGTAGGCCAGGCGCAGTGGCTCACGCCAGTAATCCCCACACTTTGGGAGGCCGAGGTGGAAGGATCACCAGAGGTCAGGAGTTCGAGACCTGCCTGACCAAGATGGTGAAACCCTGTCTCTACTAAAAATACAAAAATTATTTGGACATGATGGTGCGTGCCTGTAGTCCCAGCTACTTGGAAGGCTGAGGCCGAAGAATCACCTGAACCCAGGAAGTGGAGGTTGCAGTGAAACAACATTGCAACACTGCAGTCCAGCCTGGGCAACAGAGCAAGACTCCATCTCAAAAAACAAAAACAAAAAATAAAAAAAAAGTAAAATACTAGCTTATGAAGTCAAAGGTTAAGTAGTGCTGAGAGAAAAATGTGTATACATTATTAATCAGGGTCCTCTCCTCCATCCTTCTTGTGTTTTTGTTTTTTGGGGGTGTTTTTTGAGGCAGAGTCTTGCTCTGTTGCCCAGGCTGGAGTGCAGTGGTACAATCTCAACTTACTGAAGCCTCCATCCTCTGGGTTCAAGCGATTCTTCTGCCTTACCCTCCCAAGTAACTGGGATTACAGGAGCATGCCACCACACCTGGCTAATTTTTGTATTTTTAGTAGAGACGGTTTTGCCATGTTGGTCAGGCTGGTCTTGAACTCCTGACCTCAAGTGATCCACCCACCTCAGCCTCCCAAAGTGCTGGAATTACAGGCATGAGCCACTGTCCCTGGCCCATCCTTCTTGTTTTCTTATATTACTTTGTTTTTTTGAGATAGGGTCTCACTGTATTGCCCAGGCTGGCATTGAACTACTGGGCTCAAGCAATCCTCCCACCTCAGTCTCCCAAGTAGTTGGGACTACCGGCACATTTCACCACACTTGGCTAATTTTTTTGTAGAGACAGGGTCTCACTTTGTTGCATAGGCTGGTCTTAAACTCCTGGCCTCAAGCTGTCCTCCCGCCTTGCCCTCCAACACTGTTGAGATTACAGGTGTCAGCTACCATGCCTGGCCTAAATATATAGTTTTAACTTCATGATGGCTGGGTGTGGTGACTCACGCCTGTAATCCCAGCACTTGGGAGTCTGAGACGGGTGGATCACAAGATCAGGAGATCACCAGATCACAAGACCTGGCTAACAGGGTGAAACCCCATCTCTACTAAAAATACAAAAAATTAGCCAGGTGTGGTGGCACACGCCTGTAATCCCAGCTACTCAGGAGGCCGAGGGAGGAGAATTGCTTGAACCTGGAGGCAAAGGTTGCAGTGAGCTGAGATCGCGCCACTGCACTCCAGCCTGGGCAACAGAATGAGACTCCGTCTCAAAAAAACAAAACAAAAACAAAAACTTCATGATGATCAATAAATCTGATATCTCAGTCACCACTGAATTTATAAACCTCATTCCACCTTCTGATTATGAAAGCTGAACAGACTGCTCCAATTCCAGACACTTTTTCTTGCAATTAGGAACACCTATTAAAGTGTACTAATACTCCTTTTTACTCTTTAGGCAACACTTCCCCAGATCAAAAGGAGCCAACACCTTTCATCATCGAGTGGATTCCAGATATCCTTCCCCAATCTAAGATTGGCGAGCTGCGGATCAAGTTTGAGTATGGCCACCACCGGAATGGGCATGTGGCAGAGTACCAAGACCACCGGCCTGCCTTGGACCAGCCCTTAGAACTGGCCCCTCTGACCACTATCACTTTCCCCTAAGGCAAAACAAGAGAATAATCTTTTGCTGCTTAATTTGCACATCCCCACCCCTTGACAACTTTAAATACTAGTTAGGCACTTAGATGGCCCTGTTCCTTAGTGAACTGCTCTTAGCTAAGATGCAAATTCTCAGTGCTTTCAAGTGGATTCTGCTGAAGAAAATCTCTTGTAAATAGCCTTGTTGGTGCTGCTGTGTACAGTCTTCATTATGCATTGGGCAGTATTTCTGGCTAGAGTTTTAAAAGGAACAGAAAGAAAACCAGCTTATTTTCCTTCTTATGGACTCATCTTTAGCGTTTATTTCAACCTTTTGCTCATTATCTGAGAAATTTGCAGCACTCAGCCATACACCAACAGTGTTGGAAAGTTAACACCCTGGCTAGGGCAGAATGTTAAAGACCATCTTGGCAGAGTTCCAGCCATGCTCTTTATTCTGTTCTCAAAGCACAGTGTCACTAGTTTTTCCAAATTATATCATGGTCACCTTTTTATAAAATTATAAATTTTGGGGGGTGGGATTTAACTGATAGTGATACAGGAAAAAGAGATCCAGGTATCAAGGGAATATTGCTATTTCAAACTAATGCTTGTAATAGCTTGTTCACTTAATATTTGTATCTTTATATGTTCTCCAAACAGTAAAATTCAATTGCTGTTTCTGAGTTCAATGATCACAGACTAGAGATACTGAAAGACTCAGAAGTATAAGCCTATCTTTAAGGAGAAAAGAAGGGAATGAACATTTCTTGCATGCCTACTATGTGCCAGGTACTTTCTTTGTTTTTGTTTGTTTTTTGAGATGGAGTCTCACTCTGTCGCCAGGCTGGAGTGCAGCCAGGCTGGAGTGCAGTGGCGTGATCTCAGCTCACTGCAACCTCCACCTCCCAGATTCAAGCGATTCTCCTGCCTCAGCCTCCTAAGTAGCTGAGACTACAGGCACCCGCCACTACGCCCAGCTAGTTTTTTTTTTTTTTTTTTGTATTTTTAGTAGAGATGGGGTTTCACTATGTTGACCGGGCTGGTCTTGAACTCCTGACCTTGTGATCCACCCACCTCAGCCTCCCAAAGTGCTGGGATTACAGGCGTGAACCACTGCGCCCGGCTGTACCAGGTACTTTCAATTGCAAGTGACAGAAAGCCAGTTAACCACCTTGGGCAAAATCGGCATGAATAATAATCTTTTGCTGCTTAATTTGCACATCCCCACCCCTTGACAACTTTAAATACTAGTTAGGTACACTTAGATGGCCCTGTTCCTTAGTGAACTACTCTGTGACTGGTTTGTGGACACCAAAGTCGAGCTAGACAACCGTACTGGGCTAGAGCTGATGTGGCTGGGCCTCGGGACCTGTGGAGCTAGGGTCCATCTGACCCATTTCTGCCTCTCTCTGGGGCTTCATTTGATCTCAGCACAGAGCAGCTCCTCCTGGTAGGAATTCTGGCTCCTGAAGTGCCTGAATGTTGGCTTCCTCACTGGAACAGGACTGACTGCTCCACTCTCTGATCCAAAAGGCAGAACCCCTCCCACCCCCATAAAAAGGCACTGATTGGCCTAACAGAGGGGGAGACATTTTTGGTAAGAGAGGTGGTATGCCCCTAAAAGAGAAGGAATAACCACATTGTGTTGTCTACCCTGTATAACTGAGGGGGTGGTTTGTGTCAGCTCCTAAGTGTGTCAGACAATGGGGGAAATTGTTGAGAATCCAGGGAGGTGCACAGAGACCTAGAATTTGAATTGGGCTTCAAAGGAGAGGAAGGGTTTGGATAGGTGTGGAGAAGATAAAACTAGATGAGGCATGCCAGGCACAGTGGCTCACGCCTGTAATCCCAGCACTTTGGGAGGCTGAGGTGGGCAGATCACGAGGTCAAGACATTGAGACCATCCTGGCCAACATGGTGAAACCCCATCTCTACCAAAAATACAAAAATTAGCTAGGCGTGTTGGCGCATGCCTGTAATCCCAGCTACTTGGGAGGCTGAGGCAGGAAAATCGCTTGAACCTAGGAGGCAGAGGTTGCAGTGAGCCAAGATCGCGCCACTGCACTCCACCCTGGCCACAGAGTGAGATTCTGTCTCAAAAAACAAAACAAAACAAAAACTAGATAAGGCAAAGGCTTGCTTGAAGAGCAGGAACACTCAAGGAAAGACCGTGGTTGGCCATTCTGAGAAATCCTTCAACCTGAGAATTTGGAGGACATCACTCACAGCTTTTTGACAAAACACACCTTGGGTGACAGGCAGATGCCTGGTCTAGTAATACCTGAACAGATTCAGAAGAACCACAGGGCCACAAAACACACGGGTGGCAAATCATCCACCCAAAGAGGACTCTACTCAAGCAGTCAAATCTTCCCTGTAGTACCACTCCAGCACAGTATCACAGCCCATCACAATCAGGAATGGAGTTCAGAGTCCCTCCTTTTTTTCTAACTTGACACCCTCTCTACCAAGTCAAGCACAGGCCTAGGAGGACCAGTAGAACTGCTGCACCAACTCCCAGCCTCCAGACACCTCTGGGACAACATCAGTATTGATCTCATTTCGGGCCTGCCCCACTCTCAGAGTGGTCCTAGAAACTCCCACAGTAACACTCCTCAAACCCCACATCCACCTGCCTCCCCACCCATCTACCTCCCCACCCATACACATTCCCACATTTACTGTCCATTGCAGCCCTCCTCCATCAGTCAATGGGATCTCTAAGGACTGCCCAGCTGCTGCCTCTCCAAGTTAAGCCACCATTTGTAGTCTGGAGAGAACAGCTTAAAACCCTCCATACCCACACGGCCTCTTGTCTACTGCATAGACTGATCATTCTCAGACTGAGTGTATCCGTAAGTCAGAGGGACGCCTTCTTAACTCTTCCTCCTCCAGGCAATGTGGCTGGGCCCCCCAACATCATGGTCATGATGAGAACAACAACTTGCCACTCCTCCACCCAGAACACTTTGCTTCTAATCTACTACGGCCCTGCCTCTACCAGTACTACTACTGTCTCAACAGACTGCATATATATATATATATAGACACACACACAATTTTTTTTTTTTTGAGATGGAGTCCTGCTCTGTCACCTAGGCTGGAGTACAATGGCGCAATCTCGGCTCACCACAACCTCTGCCTCCCAGGTTCAAGCTATTCTCTTGCCTCAGCCTCCTGAGTAGCTGGGATTACAGGCACACACCACCATGCCTGACTAATTTTTTTGTATTTTTGGTAGAGACAGGTTTTCGCCATGTTGGCCAGGCTGATCTCGAACTCCTGACCTCAGGTGATCTGCCTGCCTTGACCTCCCAAAGTGTGCTGGGATTACAGGCGTGAGTTACCGCGCCCAGGCAGATTGCTAATATTTAGAAGCTACTTGGGGACCTCCAAAACTCTTAACTCCAAGAACTATGCACCCAAGAGATCTGTAGGCATGCCACCTGACTTTCAAGGTACCAGATGTCATCAGCCCTGTGGCCTTGTGGACCCACTAATTCCCAGTCACCTAAATTCATCCCATCTTTCAGTGACTGCTGTCCTGGGCTGGTGTCAATGCCCTGCCCTTCCCTCCAGCACACATGTGCATACGCAAGCACACATCCAACAGACACTGTTCTGTCAGAACCTCAGCCAGCTCCTCCTATCCCTGGTTCTCCCCTATCTGAAAACGCCCAGAATATGCCCTCAGCTAGAAGAACCCAGAGAAATCTCACTATACTCTGCTGGAGGGGATGGGCAGGGGTTACTCTCCCCAAGCTCTGTGAATTATAACAACTAGGTACCCTCTAAGTCATAGACAACACAAAAACGCCACAGAGGGGCAGCCCTTCTGTCTATTAGTGAATTTTCTCAAGAGATCTGATTACCTGCTTCACCTATTTCTTCTTTGTTTATCTCCCGGATTCTGATTTCCCGGTTTTCCTCTGTGGCAGATCATATTTTCTGACACTCGTAGTTCTTTTGGTTTTTTTTTTTTTAGACGCAGTTTCGCTCGTGTTGCCCAGGCTGGAGTGCAATGGCACGATCTCGGCTCACCACAACCTCCGCCTGCCGGGTTCAAGTAATTCTCCTGCCTCAGCCTCGCCAGTAACTGGGATTACAGGCATGCGCAACCCATGCCCGGCTAATTGTGTATTTTTAGTAGAGATGGGGTTTCTCCATATAGGTCAGGCTGGTTTTGAACTCCCGACCTCAGGTGATCCGCCTGCTTCTGCCTCCCAAAGCGCGGGGATTGCAGGCGTGAGCCACTGCGCCCAGACTTGATTTTTTTTTTTTTAATCCTCCTTACCGACCTTGCTCCCTGCCTGCCTGACTACCCATCATCCAGTTCTGCAAGCACCCTTCACATCTACCATCCCACCTGCTGTACCAAGGGAGCAGGATCACTTATTTACAACAGCCACTTCTCAAACTTTAATGTGCACAGGAATCACCCAGGGACATAGTTAAAATGTATATTCTGATGTAGAGGCTTTATTTTTAAAATTTTTTGAGACAGTTTTGCTCTTGTTGCCAGGCTGGAGTGTAATGGAATAGTTTTGGCCCACTGCAACTGCTGTCTCCCGGGTTCAAGCCATTCTCCTGTCTCAGCCTCCCAAGTAGCTGGAATTACAGGCACCCACCACCACGCCCGGCTAATTTTTGTATTTTTAGTAGAGACGGGGTTTCAACATGTTGGCCAGGGTGGTCTCGAACTCCTGACCTCAGATGATCCACCTGCCTTGGCCTCCCAAAGTGCTGGGATTACAGGCGTGAAGCATCGCACATGGCCCGATTCAGAAGTTTTAAGAGTGTGATCCAGGATTCTGCATTTCCATCAAGCTTCCAAGTGATGCCTAAAGTGCTGGACAGCAGGGATGCTGCTGGCCTGCAGGCTGCACTTGGAATAGCAGGTCTAATGCCTGACAAAGTCAGGTAACGTCCCTCCCACCTTTCACTGTCACTCATGGGGAGGGCCGTGCTGGAGATGGGTGGCACTTAACTAGTGGCCAGGGCTTTGTGCCACTCTCTCATGAAATTGCTCCAACTGGTGGGGCACTAGCCTTATTCCTTACAACTAGTTCCCCATTCAGCAGTTCCAGAAGTTCAGAGTGGGTCCTGTAGCTCTGTGAATCCTTCACTGTCTTCCCCACTCCCACCATCTTGCAGGTTGACAGCTTAGAGCCTGGGTTTGAAACCCCAGTCTGCCACTCTCCCATGCGCGGCCTCTGGCATGACTCTGAGCCCCCGTTTCCTCCTCTGGATGATTTGAATAGTGATTAGATACCGTGGAGGAATCGCTCATTTTGTCTATTGTTTGACCCTTTCCTCTTCTACCTGGTCCTGTAAATTAGCCTTGAAGCTGAAAAGTGCTTTTTGTCCCTTCTTAGGAATCCCTGTAGTTAATACCACTGTATACAGTCAGACCACAATTTTGTTTCATGAAAAAGGCGGGAAGTAAACATAATGAAAGGTTAAAGATGCTTGGGGGTGCTAAGAATCATTTTCTACCTATCTTTTCCCTTTTTCCCCCAAGTCTTCTATAATTAACAATATTACCTTGATAGGTTTGAAAACAGTCAAAGTAAAATAAAGGGCATGAAATCAAGCTTCCACCCTCTCCACTGAGAACAGAAGAGAAAGAGAAAGGCGCCGACCGCGCCGGGCTGGGGCTGGTCACGCGGCAGCCGCCCCCTCGCCTCCGCCAGATGACGTAAGTCACGTTCTCCTTTCGCCCGCGCCGCCGCTTCCGGGGGCTCGGCCGGTTTGCTTCCACCAGGCGGCGCCGCAGGACGCTCAGTTGCCAATGCCTCCTGCGCAGCCGCCCTGGCGCAGCGGACACGTCACCACCTTCGCGTCTTTTCTGGAGAGCGCGGGAATGCGAGCGCCGGAGGGTGGTGACGTCACCGGGGTTCCCCGCGTGGCTCGCAGGGGCGGGGCCAGGGACGTGGCGCGCTGCGGCCCGCCGGGGGATGGGGAGGAGGAGGAGAACGGAGAGGGGGAGGGGAAGGAGGGGGGAGGGGAGACCAGCGGGACTGGGAGGGGCGAGGTGAGTGGCTCCCATGCCTGGTCTAGCCGGGGCTAATCGGGCCGCGCCCGCCTCGTGACCCACCGTGGGGCTGCGCTGCGGGAAAGGTGCTGACTAGGCGGGCGCGCGAGCTCGGCGGGGAGGGGTGCGGCCGGTCGGCGGCTGGCCGGGCCCCGACTTCCTGGCTCCCTGGGCGACCGTTCCCTAGTGCGAGCGGGACCACGCCTGGACCGGGGCCCGCAGGTCCTCCAGGGCAGCGGGGACGACTTGGGGCACGTGGGGTCGGGCCGCACCCCAAGCTCGAGACCGCGCGGCGCTGCGGTTAAAGAGTCGTCGCGCCCGGAGCCAGGTCCCGCCCTACCTGGAATCCCGTCGCCCTCCCGCCCCCCGGTCTACGCCCGCCCTGGGCAGCTCCAGCCAGGTCGGGGAGGAGGAGGGCGCGCGCTGGGAGGGCCGCCCCTGCCTGCGACTGGTGGCCTGGAGCCCGCGGCTCAGGCTCTCCCCGCCGCGGTTTTCCCCTTTGTACAGCGGGATCCGCTTCGCACACTTAGTCTCTGCCTAGCACATGGTGGGTGTTTTTTCAAAATACACTGATTTATTTTCCCCTTCTTCCCCGCCAGTCCCGAGAGCCAGTCTGGAAGGGCACTAACGCCTGGGTAGTCCTTTAAACAAAAGGCTTTGTGTGTTTTGCGTACTGGCTGTTAATAGAAGTTTCCCTTTTCTAGGTGTGAGCTCCGCACCCGCGAGTGGCTTTGGTTAGGGAAAGGTGGCAAAGGGCCCTTCCCTGAACTGATTAGTTGAGCCTGGGACCTGATCAGAATTGAAGGAGGAGTGTTACCAGAATTTTCTCTGTGCCCCTGCACCTGCATAAGTGCTTATGACCGGGAGCCCTGTCTAGGGCACACACTACCTTGGGGCGCCCTTCACTTCTTTCTCCTCTTGCTGCCCCTTCCCAGAATCTGGTACCTCATGACATGGCTATGGTCAAGTCATCATTCTTGGGATGGCCTGACCCCTGGGGACACGCCAGCCTCCAGGAGCTTATATGAGGCTGGTCTACCAGAGTAGAAAGTGCAAGGCCATCTCCTGGAAGGAGGAACATGAATGAGGCCTGAAGTGTTTGTGTCATGTATCAGGGGTTGTGCTAGGCTTTTCACATGAGTGATCTCATTCGATTCCCACAGCTGTCCTGTGAGCTAGGGGGAATCATCATCCCTCTATGTAGACGAGGAAACTGGTTCCGCCGGTTTAAATAACTCACCTCACATTTCACAGCAGGGAGGTGATAGTTGTAGGGCTTTGGCAAGAAAGCGTCAGTACCTGGTCAGACCTCTAGGGTGTGAGACGCTCAGGGCCATCTTGGAGGGTATGAGTGAAAGCATATAACACCGTGGGTTTCCCCCTCTGTCACCCCATTCTCTTGGCCACCCCTGCCATTTATATCAAGGCAAAACCAGGTTGGGTGACAGATGGATAGTGTTTGAAGCAGAAGAAGACCAAAAGGCAAAGATAGGGCAATTCCTCCCACCCCTCACCCCACACGCACACACTTTGCCTTGGTCATGGATGGGTTAATGGAAGGACTCCTGTGTATCAGACTTGGGCCTTTTTTTAGCACCATCTGGCATAAGTCACCTCTCACACCTGCTGCTTCTACAAAACATTGCTCACTTGCCAGTCTGCAGTGCAAAAGGCAGAAGTGTGGTGCGTGCGTAATTTGGATTCAGTGGACCCCAGAGACAATTGTGTTGTCTGCATTGTGTTGCAATTAACAGCCCATAGACACTGCTGTGTTGTATGTGGAACCACAAAAGACAAGAGAAAGGCAACAAAAGCAGAAGTACCCTGTCCTTTTAAAATTATCTTGTTGCCGGGCACAGTGTTTCATGCCTGTAATCCCAGCAATTTGGGAGGCCGAGGCGGGCGGATCACGAGGTCAAGATCCAGACCATCTTGGCCAACATGGTGAAACCCTGTCTCTACTAAAAATACAAAAATCAGCTGGGCGTGGTGGCGCGTGCCTGTAGTCCCAGTTACTCAGGAGGCTGAGGCAGGAGAATTGCTTGAACCTGGGAGGCGGAGATTGCAGTGAGTCAAGATTGCGCCACTGCACTACAGCCTGGCAACAGAGGGAGACTCCCTCTCAAAAAAGAAAAAAAAAAAAATCTTGCCTACCGCATTGGATAGAGAAATTCCCAGGAGAAGGCAAACAAATAAGGGTGCAGGCATTTGTCCTTCAAAACCTGGGTGGGCGGATCACGAGGTCAGGAGCCAAGACCACGCCATTGCACTCCAGCCTGGGCAACAGAGTGAGACTCCGTCTCCAATAAAACAAACAAACAAAAAACCCAGGGCTTTGTAGGTAGATGCTTTTTGGCTTTGAACAAGGCAGGTAGCTTCAGTGTTTCAGATCAAGAGAGTGGATGTAGGTTGAACTGGGCAAATCACTTGAGGTCAGAAGTTTGAGACCAGCGTGGCCAACATGGTGAAACCCTGTCTCTACTAAAAATAAAAACATTAGCTGGGTGTGGTGGCCTGGCCCTGGGACACTTTAAATGGGGAGTGAAGCCAGGGGAGGTGGCTCATGCCTGTAATCCCAGCAATTTGGGCGGCTGAGGTGGGAGGATCCCTTGAACCCAGGAGTTCCAGACCAGCCTGGGCAACATGGTGAAACCCCATCTCTATAAAAGAAAACAAAAAACAAAAACACTAGCCAGCGTGGTGATGCACACTTGGTAGTCCTAGCTACTTGGGAGGCTGAGGGTGGGAGGAAAGCTTGAACCCTGGAGATTAAGGCTACAGTGAGCTGTGATCACACTCCAGCCTGGGCAACAGAGAGAGAGCCTGTCTCTTAAAAAAAAAAAAACAGCGGGGGGAGTGTTTTTCTGTTCCTTTCTTTGCTGACAAAGCGGCCCTTTGTGTCACAACATACTTATTGAAACCTGCTGGCCAGGCACAGTGGCTGACGCCTGTGATCCCAGCACTTTGGGAGGCCGAGGTGGGTGGACCCCTTGAGGTCAGGAGATGGAGACCATCCTGGCTAACACGGTGAAACCCCGTCTCTACTAAGAAAATACAAAAAACTAGCCGGGCGAGGTGGCGGGCGCCTGTAATTCCAACTACTGGGGAGGCTGAGGCAGGAGAATGGCATGAACCTGGGAGGCGGAGCTTGCAGTGAGCTGAGATCCAGCCACTGCACTCCAGCCTGGGCGACAGAGCGAGACTCCGTCCCACAAAAAAAAAAATAAAGCGCCGGGCGCAGTGGCTCACACCTGTAATTCCAGCACTTTGGGAGGCCGAGGCGGGCAGATCACGAGGTCAAGAGATTGAGACCATCCTGGCTAACACGGTGAAACCCTGTCTCTACTGAAAATACAAAAAATTAGCCAGGCGTGGTGGTGGGCGCCTGTAGTGCCAGCTGCTCGGGAGGCTGAGGCAAGAGAATGGCGTGAACCTGGGAGGCGGAGCTTGCAGTGAGCTGAGATCATGCCACTGCCCTCCAGCCTGGGCGACAGAGCGAGACTCCACCTCAAAAAACAAACAAACAAACAAATAAAAAGCCCTGCAAGGCATGGGCCCTTGGGAGCTTATACTCTAAAAGGAGAGGGACTGGAAAGTGGTTGTAATTTAGGTGGAGTCTAATCAACTGGGTTATAAACCAGTTTGGCAGACTTAACAGGAGGGGTTTGGCCATCCTTGAAAGTATCTATACTTCCAAGTATAGCCCTGGCAGGGCCCAGGGCTAGGGGGAGAACAGGTGAGCTCAGTGAGTTCCTTGGTCAGGCTGCTGCTCCTGTTTCACGAAAGAGGATCTCCTGCCTTAGAAGTGAGACCTGACTTTAGGTTAGTTACTTTTGTTCTAAGTCTGTATTTTACTAAGCAATCCTTAGCCCATGGGAACATCAGCCAGTCAGGCCAATTCAGGCATTCCAGTCCATTTTGAATGTCTGTCATTCCTCAGTGTAAGTCAGTAAATTGGCATTTGATTTATATGTCCCTCAACATTGTGTGAACTCTCTCAGTAGGTGTTTGAGAGATGAGACCTGTCGTAATGGGCCAGCCTGAAAGTGTAAGTCCCACATCTGGGTCCTTGTTTAAATTCCGCGAGGTAAGAAGTGAGGAGCTGCTGGAAAGGGGGGAAAGGGTTGGTGCAGGAAGCCAGCTTTGCTCACATTCAGGAGAATTATATTATCCGCACAAGGCGGAAAGTACTAAACTGTAGAAGAATGATACATGCACTGGATGCTGTGAGTTCAGAAGAAGGTGAGATCACTGGGAGATTAAGGGATGGTGCCACAGAGGAGGCGAGTAGGACTTGCAAAATGTTTGTGCTATCAGTAGGTGGAGATGCAGGAGATGGAGAGGAACTACCCATTGTTTTGGTGGCTCGCCTCTGGAGCCTACACAGAAGTTACGGTCATCTGATCTCTTAGGAATTCAGACAATGGAAAGACGTTGTGGCAGGAGAGGGAAGTGGTAGGCCTCAGAGACAAAGAAGGAAAAATCAACTATTCATTCACCAATTTATTTGTTCAACCTTTATTGAGTATCTTTTATGTGCCAGGCACTGAGCTGGGCCTGGGAATACAGCAATATACAAAACAAACAAAAGCCCTGCCCTCAAAAAGTTTACCTTTTTTTTTTGAGACAGAGTCTGGCGCTGTCATCTAGGCTGGAGTGTAGTGGCACAATCTCAGCTGACTGCAACCTTCAGACATGCACCACCATGCCTGGCTAATTTTTTTTGTATTTTTAGTAGAGATGAGGTTTCACCATGTTGGCCGGAGGCTGTTCCCGAACTCCTGACCTCGAGTGATCTGCCAGCCTCGGCCTCCAAAAGTGCTGGGATTACAGATGTGAGCCACCATGTCTGGCCAGAAGTTTACGTTCCCATGAGGAAAGAGAGAGAGACAAACAATGAATGAATGATGAACAAATGAATAAGCTATCTAGTATGTCGATAGTGACAAGTGCTATGGAGAAAATTAAAACAAGGGGACCGGGCGTGGTGGCTCATCCCTGTAATCCCAGCACTTTGGGAGGCCGAGGTGGGTGGATCACGAGGTCAGGAGATCGAGACCATCTTGGCCAACATGGTGAAACCCCGTCTCTACTAAAATACAAAAAATTAGCTGGGGGTAGTGATGCGTTCCTGTAATCCCACTGACTTGGGAGGCTGAGGCAGGGGAATCGCATAAACCCGGGCAGCGGAGGTTGTAGTGAATTGAGATCGTGCCACTGCACTCCAGCCTGGTGACAGAGCAAGAGTCTGTCTCGTTAGGCCGGGCGCGGTGGCTCAAGCCTGTAATCCCAGCACTTTGGGAGGCCGAGACGGGTGGATCACGAGGTCAGGAGATCGAGACCATCCTGGCTAACACAGTGAAACCCCGTTTCTACTAAAAAATACAAAAAAAACTAGCCGGGCGAGGTGGCGGGCGCCTGTAGTCCCAGCTACTCAGGAGGCTGAGGCAGGAGAATGGCGTAAACCCGGGAGGCAGAGCTTGCAGTGAGCTGAGGTCCGGCCACTGCACTCCAGCCTGGGCGAGAGAGCGAGACTCCGTCTCAAAAAAAAAAAAAAGAGTCTGTCTCAAAAAAAAAAAAAAA
>NC_045448.1:70775203-70791979 GCF_002776525.5 Piliocolobus tephrosceles | reverse complement strand
AAAAAAAAAAAAAAAAGAAAATTAAAACAAGGGGTGGGGGGTGGGAGGAAGTACAGAGGTTTTCCTCTAAATTTTAAATAAATTTTGTGGAAGCGAGTGATATAAAGGTAAAAGGGGGCCGGGTGCGATGGCTCACGCCTGTAATTCCAGCACTTTGGGAGGCTGAGGCAGGCGGATCACCTTAGGTCAGGAGTTCGAGACCAACCTGGCCAACATGGGGAAAACCCGTCTCTACTAAAAATACAAAACTTAGCCAGGCATGGTGGCAGGTGCCTGTAATCCCAGCTACTCAGTAGGCTGAGGCAAGAGAATTGTTTGAACCCGGGAGGTGGAGGTTGCGGTGACCCGAGATCGTGCCATTGCACTCCAGCCGGGGCAACAAGAGCGAAACTACGTCTCAAAAAAAAAAAAAAAAAAAAAGGTAAAGGGGACACAAAATCTTTGTGATCATTTTCTGTGAGTTGGGGTAGCTAGCTGACCAGGTTGTGTCCCAGGAGATAAAGTGTGTTTGTGAATATGACTCACTCCCTGGGGAAAAATAAGCCAAGATCTCCAAAGGAAGTATTTTCTCTCTGAAAGCCAGAAAAGCCAGTTGCAATGATAGAGCAAAATGGAATTTTATCCTAGACCCCAAATATAAACACTATATAGTTCTAAGAAAATAACAGTGTTGACGTGGTGAGATGTGATAGATCTAAGTACAGAAGAGGAAGGAGCTGAAGACTCACTTTCTCGGCTCCTTTTCCTGCCCAGCGGGTGGAGGCTGGGCAAGGGGGAGGGGAGGAAGCCAGGTCATGAGATGGTGTGGCTGTGGAATCTGTGGAGACCACGTGTGTTTCCTCAGGAGATTCCCTGTTCACAGATACAGGTATGACTCTGGAGGGGCTACAAGTTGAGGTCTCAGGCTGACCACCTAGCTCTCCACGGCACTATTTTTTGAACCAAGAGTTTCAGAGCTATAAAGTTTATCATGCCAGAGATGAAATCGGAACACACAAAAATTTGGCATTCTGAAGACATTTTGATGGTTTATGAGAATCATGGGATAGAATAGCAGAAGGAAATAAAAGTTTGAGGTTGAGGAGTAAAGATCGAATATGGGACAGTAGGAATACTAGTGTTAACAGATAGTATCCATTGTAACCTAGCTGAGAGACAGCAGGCTCCCAAGAATTTGCACTGGCCGGGTGCGGTGGCTCACGCCTGTTATTCCAACACTTTGGAAGGCCAAAGCTGGAGGACTGGTTGAACCTAGGAGTTGAAGAATAGCCTGGGTAACATAGTAAGACCCTGTCTCTACAGAAAAATACAAAAATTAGCTGGGCATGGTGGCGCATGCCAGTAGTACCAGTTACTTGGAATAACAGTACCTGTTATTCCAGCACATTGGAAGGCTAAAGCTGGAGGATTGGTTGAGCCTAGGAGTTCAAGACTAGCCTGAGTAACATAAGACCCTGTCTCTACAAAACATACAAAACTTAGTTGGGCATAGTGGCACACACCAGTAGTACTAGTTACTTGGGAGGCTGAGGAGGGAGGATTGCTTGAGCCCAGGAGGTTGAGACTGCAGTGAGCTGTGATTGCACCACTACACTCCAGCCTCCAGTGACAGAGCAAGACCGTGTCTCAAAAAAAAAAAAAAAAAAAGGCTCTAACAGCCCTTGCAGTACATTGAGCTCCATAGAGACAGCGCTGGGGCAAGTGAGAACTGGGCGGGCACTGGGCGACTCTGTGCCTCACTGAGGAAAAATAACTAAAGATGGGCAAAGAGATCCTAAGAAGCCGAGAGGCAAAATGTCATCATATGCATTTTTTGTGCAAACTTGTTGGGAGGAGCATAAGAAGCACCACCCAGATGCTTCAGTCAACTTCTTAGAGTTTTCTAAGAAGTGCTCAGAGAGGTGGAAGACCATGTCTGCTAAAGAGAAAGGAAAATTTGAAGATATGGCAAAGGCGAACAAGGCCCATTATGGAAGAGAAATGAAAACCTATATCGCTTCCAAAGGGGAGACAAAAAAGAAGTTCAAGGATCCCAATGTGCCCAAGAGGCCTCCTTTGGCCTCGTCCTGTTCTGCTCTGAGTATGGCCCAAAAATCAAAGGAGAACATCCTGGCCTGTCCATTGGTGATGTTGCAAAGAAACTGGGAGAGATGTGGAATAGCACTGCTGCAGATGACAAGCAGCCTTTTGAAAAGAAGGCTGCGAAGCTGAAGGAAAAATATGAAAAGGATATTGCTGCATATCGAGCTAAAGGAAAGCCTGATACAGCAAAAAAGGGAGTTGTCAAGGCTGAAAAAAGCAAGAAAAAGAAGGAAGAGGAGGAAGATGAAGAGGATGAGGAGGAGGAAGATGAAGAA
Organism: Piliocolobus tephrosceles; assembly: GCF_002776525.5. Taxonomy (NCBI): domain Eukaryota; kingdom Metazoa; phylum Chordata; class Mammalia; order Primates; family Cercopithecidae; genus Piliocolobus; species Piliocolobus tephrosceles. The sequence goes on along the minus strand of NC_045448.1, from coordinate 70,789,622 downwards.
GATGATGATGATGAATAAGTTGGTTCTAGCGCCATTTTTTTTCTTGTCTATAAAGCATTTAACCCCCCTGTACACAACTCACTCCTTTTAAAGAAAAAAATTGAAATGTAAGGCTATGTAAGATTTGTTTTTAAACTGTACAGTGTCTTTTTTTGTATAGTTAACACACTACCGAATGCATCTTTAGATAGCCCTGTCCTGGTGGTATTTTCAGTAGCCACTAACCTTGCCTGGTACAGTATGGGGGTTGTAAATTGGCATGGAAATGTAAAGCAGGTTCTTGTTGGTGCACAGCACAAATTAGTTATATATGGGGATGGTAGTTTTTTCATCTTCAGTTGTCTCTGATGCAGCTTATACAAAGTAATTGTTTTGTTAACTGAATACCACTCTGTAATCGCAAAACAAACAAAAAAAAAAGTTGCAGCTGTTTTGTTGACATTGTGACATTCTGAATGCTTCTAATATGGTTATTTTAATTAAAAATTAAAAGGCCGGATGTGGTGGCTCATTTCTGTAATCCCAGCACTTTGGGAAGCGAAGTGGGCGGATCATTTGAGGTCAGGAGTTCGAGACCAGGCTCACCAACATGGTAAAACCCCATGTCTACTAAAAATATTTTAAAAATTAGCCAGGCGTGGTGGCTCATGCCTGTAGTCCCAGCTGCTCAGGAGGCTGAGGCAGATGCTTTAACCCAAGAGATGGAAGTTGCAGTGAGCTAAGATCGCGCTACTGCATTCCAGCCTGGGCGACTGAGAGACTCCGTCTAAAAAAAAAGTGCTCTATAGATGTATATTGAATGAGTGAATAAATGCATTAATGAATGGATGGGTGGTCTCTCTAATCCTGAGCTTGCCATGACAAGCCTGGAGAACAGAGATCTAGCCTATACCCTCCTTTTAATGGATTCCCCTTCATTGTAGGGTTTCCGCAAGGAGACAACTACTGTTCAAAGTATAGCCTTATACTGTTCTGCTGAACTGATCTGCTTACACCTTACACTGTTCAGTGGCAGATGGTGAGGTGTGCAGGGCCTATGGGCACTGGGGAATTTAAAGGCAATCTTCAGTCACCTACTACTTATGTGGTAATGCTTGTACACTGAGTTTGTCAAGTCCTTATGACAAATTTGGACCAAGGTTGTTGGTCTGAGACAAGACCCAGTCTGCCCAGAAACTGCATGGGGCCTTCCCCACCCCAGATTCCTTGAGTCAGTTCATGCCTCCATGTTCCTGCGATTCTCTTTGCCTGGAAGAAAAACTCCCCATCATTAATGGGAATGGGTGATTTTCTACTTGCTTTTGAACTCTATTTTATAAGCTGACAGTTTTCTGAGATTCCCAAGGACAAAATGTAGCAGTTTCCCATCTGCGGGTTATCTTACATTTTGAAGTGGCAGACCTGTGTTTCAAGCCAGGATGTCCTGACAGGAAACCTGAATAATATATTGCTCTTTCTTCCTGCTGGTGTGTTTTGGGTGGATGTGTGGGAGCCACAAATGTGCAGTAGCTTCTTGCTGCTTCCAACAGTCTGTGGTGTTCATTGTCTTCTGGTTGGGGTTTTCCTTTGAGAATAAGCCAGCAAGGAATGAATGTCGAGGTATGGTTCCTGGTAACGCTGTGCGTGTGTAATGGGGAGTGAGCATGCTGCCTCCACAGAGTCTTCTGCTCCGTGTGCCTAGTGAATTGAACAACGCTCAAGGGAAGACATGTTCTGGCCCAGCATTCTCTGGGGAGTATATGGTATGGTTCTAGACACCTGAATCTCTGCCAAGCTCAGTGTCTCTCAAAATGACTTGCTTTTAGACTCACATTTGATTTGAGCAAAATCTTTCACTGAACACACCTGGCAGACATCTCAAATTTCCTGCACATTAGCCAAGGAATTCTAGCTAATGAAAGCTGAAAGCTGTGACACTGTTATGACAAAATTAATACCCTGAAAGGCTAATTAATCTTATATGAATTACATTACCTGGAGTTTGAACTTTGGCCATTATCTTTGCAGTATAAAAGCTATTTCCCCAAAACCTTAAAAAAGAGAGAAAAAAACCCATTCCCATAAATCGTATTTCCGACCCATAACTCACCATGAAAATGTCCACAACACAGTGATATAATTGATACCTTGCAAATGGCTTTTTAAAAACAAAACAAATTAGGCCAGGCACTAATGACCCGGCTTGATGACCTGAAGGTATCCTAACACAGCTGTTAGAGATTTAAGGTCAGGGGCTGAGTCTCGGTGTTTGTTTCTGTCCGGAGCACAGGGCCTCAGACAGTGATGGGTACATATTGGGTGTTGATTAACAAGTCACTGAATTACTGAATGGAAATTTACTGGTGCTCACTGCACCACTAGACTCCACACACAAACAGACCTGCCCCGTGGGATTCTTCACAACAGCAAATATTTTATGAGAGCTGTCACTCCAAGTTGATTGGATGGACAAAGTGAAACCACAGAATTGGGCTTTAAAACCAAATAGGTTTACTCTGCTAAATTCTACAACTGGGTTCTTCTGCTCTGGGTGGAGGCTCGGACAAAGTAACTTCGAATTTGAGGTTTGTAGTTCTGTGAAAATACAGGGTTTTTTGTTTGTTTGTTTTTTGTTTTTGTTTTTTTTTTTTAAAGACAGATGAACCCAGCAGGCAAGCTGGCAGGAAGTCTGACTGCAGTACTTGCCTGAGAGGATGACACAGGCCAAATGAAAGAGAAGGAAAACAACGAGGCAGCCAGAGCTAGTAAAGCACTTTGCAAAGTAGCTGCAGAGCTTTCCAGGATTCTCCGGAAAAAGGAAGAAAAGGAGAGTAAAGGGCAGGAAGAGGGTTGGTTAACAACTGGGTTCAGAAATGCAGACAAGTGGATTTGCCTATTGGTTTTGTTTCTCTAAGTCAGGGATAAGGAAAGAGGGTACACTTGGCCTGGCGCTGCCTGCTGGCAGGGCTCCCTTCCCCAGTCTGTGCTGAAGCCATCCTTAGAGCTGCCAGGGTGTCCTGAGGCCTGCTGCCCTGTGCAACTCATTGGAAAAGGGGACAGACTGCCCTCCAAAGATGTCTAAGGCACATGGTACAGTGGAAGGAAGGGACAGCAGCTTTGTTTAATGTCATGTTGCTTAAAAAATGTTTATATGCATTTGCTTTTTTGAACAGGTAGTTTATATGGTTCAAAACTTTAAAAAAAATGAAAAGATGTACATGTCTCCTGTCCCTGTCCCCCAAATGCCCAGTTCCCCTACCCTAAATAGATAACCCTGTTATAAGGTTTTTATTTATCCTTCTAACGTTTTTCTGCACATACAAGCTAAAACAAATCTATACCCTTCCTTACTCCATTTTAACATAAATAGTGCCAGTCTGTACACGTTCTACACGTTTGTTGGGTTTTTCCCCCACTTTAACACTCTATCTTGGTGTCATTTCCTTATCGGTATATGACAATATCCTCATTTTTATCTATCTTTGTGGCTGCAGAGTATTACATTGTATGGATGTACTGTAATTTAACTGGTTCCCATGGAGGAGTGTTTAGGTGTTTCCAGTCTTTTGGCATTACAAATAAAAGCATGGACTTTAGAGACATGTGCTTTCAAACCCCAGTCCTGACGCCTACTAGATGATTGACAATGAGTCTTAATTGCCTCCTCTGTAAAGAGGAATTTTTTGTTTGTTTGAGACAGAGTTTTGCTCTTGTTGCCCAGGCTGGAGTGCAATAGCGCGATCTCAGCTCACCGCCTCTTGGGTTCAAGCGATTCTCTAGCCTCAGCCTCCCGAGTAGCTGGGAGTACAGGCATGTGCCACCATGCCTGGCTAATTTTGTATTTTTAGTAGAGACAGGATTTTGCCATGTTGGTTAGGCTGGTCTGGAACTGCTGACCTCAGGCGATCCACCCGCCCCGGCCCCTCAAAGTGTTGGGATTACAGGCATGAGCCACCACGCCTGGCCAGGAATTATTTTATGTTTATTTCACCTGTCCCTTAACATTGCTGTGAAAGACTCATATACAAAGAACTTGAAAAATCCTAAGTGCTCAGTGAAAACAATACACCTTGCAATGGAACATATTCAAATTTATTCTTGAAAAAGAGAATACTGATCAGGAGCCCTGGCTCATGTCTGTAATCCCCATGCTTTGGGAGGCCAAGGTCTCAAGAAGGACTGCTTGAGACAGGAATTCAAGACCAGACTGAGCAACAGAACAAGACCCTCCCTCTTCAAAAGTAAAAATAAAAAAATTAGCCAGGCATGGTGGCACATGCCTATAATCCCAGCTACTTGGGAGGCTGAGGCAGGAGGATCTCTTGAGACCACTACTGTACTCTAGTCTAGGTGAAAGAGCAAGACCCTGACTCTAAAAAAAAAATGTGTTTGATTGTTTTTTGAGACAGTCTTGCTCTGTCATCCAGGCTGGAGTGCAGTGATGCAATCTCGACTCACTGCAACCTCCACCCTCCGGGTTCAGGTGATTCCCCTACCTCAGCTTCTCGACTCGCTGGGATTACAGGTGTACAACACCACACCTGGCTAATTTTTGTATTTTTAGCAGAGAGGGGGTTTTGCCAGGAGGTGGAGGTTGCAGTGAGGCGTGATCATACCACTGCACTCCAGCCTGGACAACAGAGCAAGACTCAGTCTCAAAAAAAAAAAAAAAAAAAAAATGTGGCTCCTGACAAATTGTTAACATGATTCACTTTATATTTATATTGACAGCATCTTCTATCCACTTTCCTACATAATCATCCTTCACTTGGGTGAAGACAGTCTCTGTGATCACCTGAGTCTTCTCCTCTCCAGTTATGTCACACTGCTTGTGCCTTTTTTTAAAAAATTAATTAATTTATTTATTATTATTATTTTTTTGAGGTGGAGTCTGGCACTGTTGCCCAGGCTGGAGTGCAGTGGCACAATCTCGGCTCACTGCAAGCTCCGCCTCCCGGGTTAACGCTATTCTCCTGCCTCAGCCTCCCTAGAAGCTGGGACTACAGGCGCCCTCCACCACGCCCGGCTAATTTTTTGGTATTTTCAGTAGAGACGGGGTTTCACCATGCTCAACAGGATGGTCTCGATCTCCTGACCTTGTGATCTGCCCTCCTTGGCCTCCCAAAGTGCTGGGATTACAGGTGTGAGCCACCGTGCCTGGCCTACGCCTTTTATTTTTTATTTTATTTTATAGTTGTTTTCAGACAGAGTCTCGCTCTGTCACCAGGCTGGAGTGCAGTGGCGCAATCTCGGGTCACTGCATCCTCTGCCTCCTAGGTTCATGTGATTCTCCTGCCTCAGTCTCCTGAGTAGCTGGTACTACAGGCATGCACCACCACACCCAGCTAATTTTTGTATTTTTGGTAGACACAGGGTTTCACCATGTTGGCCAGGATGGTCTCAATCTCTTGACCTGTGATCTGCCCTCCTGAGCCTCCCAAAGTACTGGGATTACAGGCGTGAGCCACCACACCTAGCCTGCTTGCTCCTTTCAAATCTGTTGATAAAGTAAACCTCCTGAATTGAGATCATCCCAGGACCTCACTGCCTTGAACATGCTCAGTTCCTCCACTCTTCCTCACAGATGATTTCTCATAGGACCAAATTTTGTCATCCTTATTGTCCACATCTCAGTATTCTCCAGGTTATGGCTATCTCTATGCCTCTTGCCCTCCAAAATGAGACCACGGGCGGGGCACAGTGTCTCACGCTTATAATCCCAACACTTTGGGAAGCCAAGGCAGGCAGATTGCTTGAGCCCAGAAGTTGGACATCAGCCTGGGCAATGAAGTGAGACCTCTTCTCTACCAAAAACAGAAAAAAAGAAAAGAAAAAAAGAAAGAAAGAAAAAGAAAGAAAAGGAAAAAAATATATATATATATATATATTTCAGGCCACCACGCCCAGCCTGAAAATAATTTTTAAAAAAAGGGGAGACACAATCCTCCAGAGAACCATCGCATTTTCCCAGAAAGGTGATGCTCCCAAGTGCACAGGGACAGAAAGTAGACTGGTGGTTGCCAGGAGCTGGGTAGAAGGGGATGAGGGAGGAGTTGTTTCATGGGTACAGAGTTTCAGTTTAGGATGATGGAAGAGTTCTAGAGATGGATGATGGTGGTGAGTGCACAACCATGTGACTATATTTAGTGCCACTAAACTGTACACTTAAACAATTGGTTAAAATAGGGCTGGGCGCGGTGGCTCACACCTGTAATCCCAGCACTTTGGGAGGCTGAGGCGGGCAGATCACAAGGTCAGGAGATCGAGACCATCCTGGCTAACATGGTGAAACCCTGTCGTTTTTTGTATAAAAAAATACAAAAAAATTAGCCAGGCATGGTGGTGGGCGCTTGTAGTCCCAGCTACTTGGGAGGCTGAGGCAGGAGAATGGCGTGAACCTGGGACGTGGAGCTTGCAGTGAGCTGAGATTGTGCCACTGCACTCCAGCCTGGGCAACAGTGCAAGACTCTGTCTCAAAAAAAAAAAAAAAAGTTTTCCCTGACTGGAAAATGCATGCTGCCTTGCGGCAGAGTCCTGGGCATCTGTGAGGGCCTGCACTGACCTCTGAAGTATCTCTATGTCTGAGAGAGTGCAACAATAAACAGCAAATGAAAACATCATGACAGGTTGAGAGAGAGACTGCAGAAAAAAAGAGCTTTTTTCCTCCTTTTATGAGAAAGGGGCCCATATTTTCATTTTCCCCTGGGTCCCGAAAATTATGTAGCCAATCCTGCTGGCAGATAAAACATTCCTGATGGAGGTAGCTAGAAGTCTAAGAATATTCTGGGGGTATTGTGGCTTAAGTATGTCAGCCCTGTCCAAATGTAGAACAATGCTGGAGGCTATTTCAAGCTACATGAAATGTCAACACCTGTGGTAAAGGACTATTTTTTTTTTTTTTTTTTTTTTGGAGACGGTGTCTTGCTCTGTCGCCCGAGCTGGAGTGCAGTGGCCAGATCTCAGCTCACTGCAAGCTCCGCCTCCCGGGTTCCCGCCATTCTCCTGCCTCAGCCTCCAGAGTAGCTGGGACTACAGGCGCCTACCACCTCGCCCGGCTAGTTTTTTGTATTTTTTTTTTTTAGTAGAGACGGGGTTTCACTGTGTTAGCCAGGATGGTCTCGATCTCCTGACCTCGTGATCCACCCGTCTCGGCCTCCCAAAGTGCTGAGATTACAGGCTTGAGCCACCGCGCCCGCCCCCGGTAAAGGACTCTTAGCAAAGCTAATGTGCAGAGTCTGCACACATGACAAGGAAAAAGTCAACTTGCTAGGAGAGGTTTGTTGGCTGTTGAGCTTTATCTGGACAAGGGAAAAAGTGGGTAGAAAAGGCTCTGGCTAGTTCCTCCTTGAACCAAGAACTCAGCTCTTTTCTCCAGATAGTCTGTGGTCAGATCTAACAATGGAAACTTCAGGAAATCTTGATTTAAAAAGAGAAGGGATCTCCCCACACTTTTTTCAATATTAGGTGTCACCAAATTCTGGCTGCTGATCTGTTAACAACAACAAAAAATGTCCTTTGTTTATTTTTATGTCTGATTCCAAGGAGAGTTGAACCTATTTAAAGTGGGTCTTGCTTTAAAAAAAAAATCACTTCAGATATTTATTTCTTTTGAATTTTCTATTGGTATTCATTTTCTTATTTATTTGCAAGCACTTCCTACATAGCAAGAATAACAACATTTTGTTTTCATATGTGTTGCAAATAGGTTTTCCTGGTTTGCCTATTGTTTTTTAACCTTGCCCCTTTGGAATAGCCCCAAGCCACATAATCTGATGAGAATGGAGGTCACCCTAACAGTGATACTGCAATATCACTAATTCAATAACCACCGAATTTACTGCTAATAATCGCCAACATTTACTGAACATGCACCATATGCTTCATGTGCCATTAATTCACAAAATTACCCTATAAAGTAGGTACTATTTTTAGTTTCATTTTATAAATAAAGAAACAGAAATAGGAGAGGCTAAGTAATGTGTGTAGTCAAACAGCCTAGTAAGGGATGGAATGTGGGGCCTGAACCCAGCCCTGACTCTTAAGTCCAGTTTCTAACCCTGCACTGTCCAATACAGTGGCCACAGGTAGCTATAGAGCACTTGAAATGTAGCCAGTCTGATTTCAGAGACCAAATGTAAAAATAAGAATGTGAGATATCTTATTATTAAACTTTTTTTTTCAACAGGGTCTTGCTTTGTCGCCTAGGCTGGAGTGCAGTAGTGTGAACACAGCTCACTGAAGCCTCAACTTCCTGGGCTCAAAGGATCCTCCCACCTCAGCCTTCTGAGTAGCTGGAACCACAGGTGTGTGCCACCATGCCCAGCCTCTCATTATTAATTTAAAAATTGGGGGCCAGGCACAGTGGCTCACGCCTGTAATCCCAGCACTCTGGGAGGCCGAGGCGGGCAGATCACGAGGTCAGGAGATTGAGACCATCTTGGCCAACATGGTGAAACCCAGTCTCTACTAAAAATACAAAAAAAAAAAAAAAAAGAAAATTAGCCGGGCATGGTGGCAGGCGCCTGTAGTTCCAGCTACTTGGGAGGCTGAGGCAGGAGAATGGCGTGAACCCTGGAGGCGGAGCTTGCAGTGAGCTGAGATTGCGCCACTGCACTCCAGCCTGGGAGACAGAGCGAGACTCCATCTCTAAATAAATAAATCAATATTGGCCAGGTGTGGTGGCTTAACGCCTGTAATCCTAGCGCTTTGGGAGGCTGAGGCAGGCACATCACCTGAGGTCAGGAGTTTGAGACCATCCTGACCAACATGGTGAAATCCTGTCTGTACTAAAAATACAAAAATTAGTCCGGCATGGTGGTGTGCCTGTAATCCCAGCTACCTGGAAGGCTGAGGCAGGAGAGTCGCTTGAACCCAGGAGGTTGCAGTGAGCCAAGATTACACCACTGCACGCCAGCCTGGGCAACAGAGCAAGACTCTGTCTCCAAAAAAAAAAAAAAAAATGTGGCTACTGAAATTTTTTTTAACGTGATTCCTTTTATATTTCTATTGACAGCATCTTCTATCCACTTTCCTACATAGTCATCCTTCACTTGGGTGAAGACAGTCTGTGTGATCGCCTGAGTCTTCTCTTCTCCAGTTATGTCACAAGGCTTGCTCCTTTTAAATCTGTTAACTGAAACCTCTTTGCTTCCTGGTTTTGGTTTTCTTAGGTGAATTGAGATCATCCCAGGACCTCACTGCCTTGAACATGCTCAGTTCCCTCCACTCTTCCTCACAGATGATTTCTCATAGGACCAAATTTTGTCATCCTTGTTGTTCACATCTCAATATTCTCCAGGTTATGGCTATCCCTATCCCTCTTGCCCTCCAAAATTAGACCACAGGCGGGGCACAGTGGCTCACGCTTATAATCCCAACACTTTGGGAAGCCAAGGCAGGCAGATTACTTGAGCCTAGAAGTTGGACATCAGCCTGGGCAATGAAGTGAGACCCCTTCTCTACCAAAAAAAAAAAAAAAAAAAAAGGAAAAGAAAAAAAAGAAAATAAAGACACAATCTTCCAGAGAACCATTGCAGATGTCCCAGAAAGGTGATGCTCCCAAGTGCACAGGGACAGAAAGTAGACTGGTGGTTGCCAGGAGCTGGGTAGAAGGGGATGAGGGAGGAGTTGTTTCATGGGTACAGAGTTTCAATTTAGGATGATGGAAGAGTTGTAGAGATGGATGATGGTGGTGAGTGCACAACCATGTGATTATATTTAGTGCCACTAAACTGTACACTGAAACAATTGGTTAAAATAAGAAGTTTTATGTTGTGTACATATTACCACAAATACAATAAAAGAAATGAAGTTCCCATACGTGAAAAGATTATGCTAAGGGGCCGGGCGTGGTAGCTCACATGCCTGTAATTACAGCACTTTGGGAGGCTGTGGCAGGAGGATTGTTTGAGTTCAGGGCTAGAGACCAGAGTGGGCAACATGGCGAAACCTTATCTCTACCAAAGGTATAAAAATTAGCTAGGCAGTGGTGGCGGCGCGCCTGTAGTCCCAGCTATTCGGGAGGCTGAGGTGGAAGGATCACTTGAAACCCGGAGGTGGAGGTTGCAGTGAGCTGAGCGCCACTGTGCTCCAGCCTGCGCGACAGAGCGAGACCCTGTCTCAATTAAAGAAAAAATAATAATAAATAAAAACATTATGCTAAGCAAAATAAGACTGACACAGAAGGACGAGTATTGTATGATTCCACTTACAGGTAAATTCATTAGACAATTAGAAAGTGTATCAGAGGAGGTTGGGGGGATGCTGAGGGGAGGGGAAAAGAAAAAAAATCAAGGGGTGGGAAGCAAATGGCTGCGGGGTAGAAGGGGAATTGGCTGCCGCTTGGGTGTGTTGGCGTCAGGGGGAGACGGGACAGGAGAGTCAGGTCCTGCGCGCAGGGGCCCCTGCGCTCCCGCGGGAGGCAGCTGTCTTTGTCTGGGGTGGCGGCAGCGTGGCAGGAGCGAGGGGGGCCCCGACCCGTCCCCTCCACCCGCCAAGACCCCTGCGGACTCCAGCCCGTCCCTGTCTCACCCTCTTTATTTAACAAAGAGCGGAGAGACTGTAAATGACCCTGAGCAGCGTGGCGGCGAGCAGGGCCCCTGGGGCACCCCACAGGCGTCATCCTAGCCGCGTGTGCGCCGAGCTCAGGCAACGGGTGGTTTGGCGTGCTTATGCACTTGCTCCGTTTTCTCTGTAAGCACTAAGGATTCCCCCGCCGCCCTCTTCCTCATTTTCCACCATCCCAATTTACATTAGCATTAGTATTTACTTCCGTAATTTCCCCATGTCCATGTAACATCACACACACACACACGTTTGCTTTTGTTTTCCAAAATGGCAGCTTCTAGTAGGCGCTTCTCTTTGTCTTGCTTTTCTAGTACACCGTGGAACCCCAAATCCCAGCTGGGATTCACTCTTCTCTAATGGCTGAACATTCATCCGGGGCATGAAGGCAGCTCAGTTCATTTCATCATTCCTTTGTTTCCTCTGTTTTGCCACCAGAAACTGCCGCGATGAATGTCAGTCCCCAGAGCCGGAACCGTTCCCGGTTTTCTTCACTTGGATCTGAGAACTCTGACCCTCCAGCCCGGCGAGCTCTTTGCCAGGGTGACAGGAGGAAATGTCCCCGCATCCGTGCCTGCTTTCCCAGATGGGACCCTCCAGCAGTCCCCTCCACTGCCCTTGCTTCCTCCTAACCACTTCCCCCCAGCGACCGCGGAAGGCGCTTCCTCCTCCGCAGCGCGAGCCCGGAGCTCCTCTAGCGCCCCAGCTCTCCCCGCCCCCTCCCGACCTTGTTTCATATTGACCCCTCCCCCGCACATATTCAATTTCATCTTCCCAAGGCGCCCACTCTCCACATCCTGAGGAGAAAAAGAGCCGGCTGCTGTCCTATGTTATTGTCATACTTCTTTCCTCCCGTGCACTACACAACTTGAACAACTTTTTCTTTTTTTGAGACAGGGTCTCACACTGTCGCCCAGGCTGGAGTACAGTGGCACGATGATGGCTCACTGCAGCCTCGCCCTGTCTGGACTCAGGTGATCCTCGTGCCTCAGCTTCCCAAGAAGCTGATACTACGGTCGCGTGCCACCACTATCGGCTAATTTTATTATTATTATTTTTTAACCACAGGGTCTTGCTATGTTGCCCAGGCTCTTGCTATGTTGCCCAGGCTGGTCTTGACCCCCTAGGCTCAAGGGATCCTCCCGCCTTGGCCTCCCAAAGCGTTGAGATTACAGGCGTGAGCCACCGCGCCCCGCAGTAAATGCTATTCCAAGGAAATGGCACCTGAGTTTGAGATTAATCAGGTTTACTGCAGGGAAGGAGCATTGGCCTGGGTGGCCAGAGGCAAGGGTACCAACCGACCCTGCCCTTTCCCTGCCTGGCTCTGCCTTCAGCAAATTGTTCCACACATCTCTGGTTTCCTCCCCACATGATCCCAAGGCCCTGCTGGCTCTAGCCTCTGTGAGGCTAGAATTACAATTCCATTCCTCCCCAGCCACGCCCCATCTCTTGCTCCCTGTGCTGGCGCTTTCCCCAATCAGCCACACTTTCCTTTCCCATTCACTGAGCCTGTGCAAAGCCCTCTCTCTTATTCTGAATATCTAGATCCTATTCACCTTTCAAGACCCGACTTGGCCACGTTTCTTCCCAAAGCCTACTGCATGCCCTCTGTGGGAGGAACCGCTCTGTCCTTGCAAAGCCACTGTCTGTAGCACTTTCTCTGTACCTTACCAATGACATCGCCCACTATGCGTGGGGTGCTGTTCCATACCTGCCCATCTTCCAGTGCCATCTATGTGTCCGGCAAGACCCCAGCATAGCACTTTGCCCACGGTAAAGGATATGGTTTTGGAAGTACCAAGACCTGAGTCCACATCCCAGCTCTGACAGTAAATGTATTACCTTGAACATGTCACATAGTCTTTCTGAACCTTAATTTCCCCAAATGTAAAATGGAAATAATAGCTTATTTCTTAGTGTTGCTGTGTTGATTAGCTGAGACATTATATACGAAAATGCTTTGTGAACTGTAAAGCTATTTACAGACATAAATAATAATAGTGAAGATAGATATTATTCAGATGGTGGCAAGAGGTATATCCTTTCCAAAACAGAATTAAAAAAAAAAAAAAAAAAAAGGCATGGTGGCTCACCTCTATAATCCCAACATTTAGGGAGGTTGAGGTGAGAGGATCGCTTGAGCCCAGGAGTTCAAAACCAGCCTGGCAACATAGCAAGACTCCTGTCTCTACAAAAATAAGAAAATTAGCCTGGCGTGGTGGCATGTGCCATTAATCCTACCTATTTGGGAGCCTGAGGCATGAAGATTGGTTAAGCCCAGGAATTTGAGGTTACAGTGAGCTATGATCATCCCACTGCACTGCAGCCTGGGTGGCAGAGCGTCTCTTAAAAAAAACAAAAATGTGGGAAAGCTGTGGAAAATGAAAAAGACTTCTTGGTTGCCATCTCAAAATTTGGGGACTGATTCCTAATTATTCCTTTTAGATCAATTACCAGTGAGGTTAAATATACTATAATAGTAAAAGCTAGAAATAATCTAACTTTTGAACAGTTGGAGGATGATAAAGTTATGGTTAATGGGGATAATATGTTATCAAAGTTAAATTTCTGAAGAATATTTAATGACATGGGAAACCAGTCATAATATAACATGAAAGCTAGAAAAGCAAGATACTAAATAGTGTTGGTAGAGAGGAGGTGTAAGAAGAGACTTTTCTCACTACCCTTCACAGCTTTCTGTTTGGCCCCTGAGTGGGGTGCCTGATGCCAGAGAGCTTGGGACATATTCTAAGGCCTTAGTCTTACACAAATAGCTCACTCCCTGCCACCCAAGAGACAGGGATTCCAAACAGGTGAACCAGGAGCCTAGAACCTCAGGGGAGACCAAGGACTGTCCCAGATCCAGGCCCTGATTCTGTGGCCCAATGGCCTGACAATCTAAGGTCCTCCCTCTACCACTTCTTCCAGCTGGACTGTGGACCTCAAACACAATCTCTCACTTCCTGCTTTGATATTGTTTCCAGAGTGGGTTTATAAAAAAGACCTCCTCCAAAAAAGTAGGCTCCAAATACCAACACTAGGGAACTAAGCTCTAGCCAGGTGCAGTGGCTCACACCTAATCCCAGCACATCGGGAGGCCGAGGCAGGCAGATCACTTGAGGTCAGGAGTTCAAGAGCAGCCTGGCCAACATGGCGAAACCCTGTCTCTACTTTTAAAAATACAAAAATGAGCCAAGCGTGCTGGTGCGTGCCTGTAATCCCAGCTACTTGGGAGGCTGAGGCATGAGAATTGCTTGAACCCAGGAGGCAGAGGTTGTAGTGAGCTGAGATCACGCCACTGCACTCCAACCTAGGCAAAGCAACAGAGCGAGAGACTCCATCTCAAAAAAAAGAGAGAGAACTAAGTTCCAAAAAGAGGGGCCATGTGGGCCACAGGAGGGGCCAAAAATGAGCTGTCACTGGTGGTTGGGGAAGTGCAAGGGGCTCCAGAGAGAAGGTGACATGTATGCTGGTCATGGGATGGTAAGTATTTGGCAAGTGGAGATACAATCGTTAAAAGAAAATTGTATTGGTATTATCTTACATTTCACAGTTCAAGATGGGTGGGGGGAGATGTTTTGTTTACAATATCCTTTCTCCTCTTTTTTTTTTTTTGAGATGGAGTCTCGCACTGTCACCCAGGCTGGAGTGCAGTGGCCCGATGTCGGCTCACTGCAAGCTCCGCCTCCCGGGTTCACACCATTCTCCTGCCTCAGCCTCCCAAGTAGCTAGGATTACAGGTGCCCCCCACCACACCCAGCTAATTGTTTTTGTATTTTTAGTAGAGACGGGGTTTCACCATGTTAACCAGAATGGTCTCCATCTCCTGACCTCGTGATCTGCCCGCCTCGGCCTCCCAGAGTGCTGGGATTACAGG
>NC_045448.1:70758030-70774803 GCF_002776525.5 Piliocolobus tephrosceles | reverse complement strand
TTGCTGTTCTTCAAACACAGCAAGCATGTGCTGCCTCAAGGCCTTTGCACTGGCTGTTCCCTCTGCCTAGTCTCCCTTGGTAGTTCTCATCATTTCTTCAGGTCTCTGCTAAATCTCAACTCATCAGAGGGGCCTTCCCTGCCTACCCTAAATAAACCTGCAAAGTCCCTCACAGTCCCTAGACTCTCTTGTCTGCTGTACTCTTCTCCAGGGCACTTTTTACCAACAGACCTATGATGTCTTTTTTGTTAATCCCAGGCCTCAGATTTAGAGTCTTGCAAAGTATCTCTTGAAAATAGCTTCTCGGCTTCCATCTCAACCCGTCTCTGCTGAGGTTCAACAGTCGCATTGTCTGCATCGCACCACCCCCAAGCCTGTGTTCTCCAAACTCCTCCCTCCTTCTGCCTTCATCGGTCAGCTCAGGAGAATGAACTCCCAAAGGAGTGGTCAGGTTTTCAGCCCCCAAAATGGCCCAAACTCAAGCCCCACGTTGGGGCTTTGCTAGTTAACTTATTAATTAATTATATTTTGTACACAAGATCATAACATTCCTATTGTTGGAGAGCCAGGGTTTTTTTTTTTTTCTCCAGTTTTTGTACTATTGTTAACAACCTTGAACACACCCATGATTGTTTCCTTGAGATAAATTATTTGAAGAGGGATTATTAAGACAAAGGGTACAATTTTCAAGGCTTCTGGTGTGTATTGCCAATTTTTCTCCCGGTTTACCTAATTATACTCCCACCAGCAGTATGTGGTGCCTTTATAGTGTTACATCCTTGACAAAACAGGGTATTTAAAAAACATCGGGAGTTGAAAAAAAAATAGATCCTGTCTTAATTGACATTGTTGGTGAAGTTGAACATCTTTTTATTTTTATTTATTTATTTATTTTGAGACCAAGTCTTACTCTGTTGCACAGGCTGGAGTGCAGTGGTACAATCTCGGCTCACTGCAACCTCTGCCTCCTGGGTTCAAGTGATGCTTGTGCCTCTGCCTCCCAAGTGGCTGAGCCTACAGGCACGTGCCACCACTGTCAGCTAATTTTTGTATTTTTAGTAGAGACGGGGTTTCACATGTTGGCCAGGCTGGTTTAGAACTCCTGACCTCAGGTGGTCCACCTACCTCGGCCTGCCAAAGTGCTGGGATTACAGGCTTGAGCCACCGCGTCCGGCGAACATCTTTTTATCGATTTCCCTTTTTCTCATGATTTGCCTCTGTCCCTTTTCTTCTGTCGGGATATCAGACTTTTTCACCTCTTGATTTATAATCATTATTTTAATAGTAAGAATATGACACTTTGACATGTGGGTGCAGATGTTTTTTCAGTTTTACACCTTTCAATTCTATTATATGTTTTAACATAGACAATTTAGAAATATTTTACAAAATCTAGTTTCAAAATCTTTTTCCTTGCAGCTTTTGGTTTTGGTTTCATGTTTCTGGGTGGCAAGCTTTAAATAGGCCCCATAATATTCCCTGACATCTGAGATCTCATATTAAGTGGAGAGGGTTATAAATCTCAGACATTTCAGCTCTCAATCCACTTAGCCAGTGCCTTTCAAACTTTTTTTTTTTTTTTTAAACTAAGACTTGTGGTAAAAGATACATTTTTACGGCGGGGCTCGATAGCTCACGCCTGTAATCCCAGCACTTTGGCAGGCCGAGGCGGGCGGATCACGAGGTCAGGAGATCGAGACCAGACCATCGTGGCAAACACGGTGAAACCCAGTCTCTACTAAAAATACAAAAAAATTAGCCAGGTGTGGTGGCGGGCGCTTGTAGTCCCAGCTACTCGGGAGGCTGAGGCAGGAGAATGGTGTGAACCTGAGAGGCGGTGGAGCTTACAGTGAGCCGAGATCGCGCCACTGCACTCCAGCCTGGGCTTCAGAGCGAGACTCCATCTCAAAAAAAAAAAAAAAGATGGCTGGGCGCGGTGGCTCAAGCCTGTAATCCCAGCACTTTGGGAGGCCGAGACGGGCAGATCACGAGGTCAGGAGATCGAGACCATCCTGGCTAACACGGTGAAACCCCGTCTCTACTAAAAAATACAAAAAAATTAGCCGGGCGAGGTGGCGGGCGCCTGTAGTCCCAGCTACTTGGGAGGCTGAGGCAGGAGAATGGTGTAAACCCGGGAGGCGGAGCTTGCAGTGAGCTGAGATCCGGCCACTGCAGTCCAGCCTGGGAGACAGAGCGAGACTCCGTCTCAAAAAAAAAAAAAAAAGATACATTTTTACATAACTAACCATTATACATAAATATATTTATTCTTGAAAATTATTTTAAAAGGTTTTATGAAACATTATTTACCATAACTACATGTGATATAATCTGATATTTCCTGCTTGACTAATTTTATCTTATTATTTTTTTTTTAAGTGTTGGTCTTGACCCAGTAAATTGCTTTAACAACCCATCAATGGATTCTTGACTCAGAGTTTGAAAAACAGGTCAGGACCATGAAGAGGCTGATTTTTCTCTCTGTCCAAATCATACCTCATTCCATGCCACTTTCACTTATTGCCCACTCCAGAGGGGTGATGGAGAGGCCAGACAATCATAAATCCATAGAGGAACACTGAAGACTTGTGCAGGAGCACTCAGGCTGAACTAAGCTCTGATTGACATCTAACAGGCAAGGGCAAAAACTCTGGTTTTGAATTTCAAGCCTGAGGTTTAGAATAAAGTTCCTTCTAGTTCCATGGTCCTGAAATCCTTACCCTAACTATACTCACTTTAGTGTAGTCCTAGAAAACTCCTCTTGTCCACTGTGTAATCCTGGACTTGGCAACAAATGGTCACCAGGATCTGCTCCAGCTCAGCTGTTCTTGCAATTAGAGCCCATGACAAGGGTGACACTACTTTCTTGGGCATAGAAACTAATTCGATGCATTCTTTGTACGTACTTTACACTGGCATGGGGAAGCCAGCCCCACTGTGCAAGGGTGGAGAATCATTAGGTAACTTACTCTGAAGAAAGGGCTGATGACATAAAGGGAATAAAGAAGTGACGAATCCATGAGAAAGTCCTCATAAGAAGCATCTGTCTAGGATTTGGGGTCAGAAGACCTAAATTCAAGTCCCCATTCTGTCTGGAATTTCCCAACATTGTGTGTCCTGGGTCACGTCAAAACTCTGTGCCTCATTTTTCTTATCCATAAATGGTTATAATAATAGCAGCTTTCTCAGGATTGTAGAGAAATGCAGTTGAAATAGCAGTTTAAGGTGCTAAGCAGTGGTAGTCGCTGCTGTTGATTTATATACAGGCCTTCCTGACTTTGAAAGGCTGTTAAACTGCTGGCCAGTTAATTTGATGAGTGATTTGTGCCTATAGATTAACTCTAATTAGAGTTAATGGTTCTAATATCCTTAAGAGCATTTTAGAGTTTAGGCTAGGCACCTCTGGTTATTGCTTGTTAGGGCTGACTGTGCATGGGCAGGTTTCCATGCCATGACAGCTAAACTGAGTCAAATGCATGGCACACTTTTTCTTTTCTTTCTTCCGAAAGAGCCTTCAGGGATTTCTGGAGAGTGAGCACAGCCTGCCTTCCAGGTTCCTCTGAGCTCTCTTGGTTGTGTGCCTTTCATTTTCCTTTTCCCTGAGCGGCCCTTGCACCCACTAAGTCCCCAGGGGTGCCTTTGGAAGACAAGCTCCAACACCGTTGGTGTAGTTAAGATGAGTTTTAACACTGAGGGATACAGCGATGCCAAAATTGCAGATATGCTGCCCAGGTATGCAGCCCCTGATAATGATGATACCTTGAAGGGAGCAAACTGTGAAGCTGAGGCTGAACTGATAGCTCCAAATGTTGCCATGGAGGCTTCTCGGGTGACAGGCTACTTCTGTTCCCTTTTTCCTCCCCGCAGAAAATTTTCTGCTGGGGACTTACCTGAGGGGACTGCCTGATCCACAGGGATTTCCCTTCTCTGAGAAGAGCCAACACCTAGGATGCACCCCAGTGGCCATGTCTCGGGTTCGGGACTCTGTCTCCCTGGGCGGAGCTGACTGATAAGGCTGTGGGCACCTAACCCAGGCAGGCAAACCAGATTCTCTGTCCTGGGAATTTGAAACCTGGACAGAATCTCTGAGCCTGGCAAGCATGGAGCTGTGTCACATGGACGCTCGTGTTTTAGAATGAAGGTCCCTCAGCTGCCGTGGTCCCTGCCTGTCTAGGGCTGTTTGTTAGCACTTCCTTTAGTCCCCGGAGCCACCCTAGGCTCCTTCCAATAATGTCCTGTTTGGATTAGGTAGTCAGAGTTGCTTTGGGAGGACTCAAAACAAAACCAAGCCAAACAAGAAAGCCATTATAAGGCATGGGGCACTGGAAACAGCATGGACTTTGGGTCTTTTTTTTTTTTTTTAACTCTTCCCACACCCAAGGTAGTTTTGAATCTTTGTTTTCAACTGGCCAGCTGTATATATAAATTTACACAAGTTACTTTTTCTTTTTTTTTTTTTGATACAGAGTTTCCCTCTTGTTGCCCAGGCTGGAGTACAATGGCACGAACTTGGCTCACCGCAACCTCTGCCTCCCAGGTTCAAGCGATTCTCCTGCCTCAGCCTCCCGAGTAGCTGGGATTACAGGCATGCGCCACCACGTCTGGTTAATTTTGTATTTTTTGTAGAGACAGGGTTTCTCCATGTTGGTCAGACTGATCTTGAACTCCCTACTTCAGGTGATCCGCCCCCTTTGGCCTCCCAAAGTATTGGGATTACAGGCGTGAGCCATGGCAGCCAGCCACAAGTTACTTTTTTCTAAGCTTTAATTTCCTTGACTATAAAATGGTAACCACTGGATGCAGTGGTTCACTCTTATAATCACAGCACTTTGGGAGGCTAAGGCAGGAGGATTGCTTGGAGCCAGGAATTTGAGACCAGCCTGGGCAACATAGTGTGACCCCTCCCCCACAGCCCCACCAAAAAAATTAGCCGGGCATGGTGGTACACACGTAGGGTCCTAGCTACTTGGGAGGCTGAGGTGGGAGGATCACTTGATGCCAGAAGGTTGAGGCTATGGTGAGCTATAGTTGCGCCACTACACTCCAGCCTGGGCAATAGAGGGATACCCGTCTTTTTTATTTTTTGAGATGGAGTCTCACTCTGTCATCCAGGCTGGAGTGCAGTGGTGCAATCTCGGCTCACTGCAATCTCCGCCTCCTGGGTTCAAGCGATTCTCCAGCCTCAGCCTCCCGAGTGGCTGGGATTACAGGCGCGTGCTACCATACCCAGCTAATTTTTGTATTTTTAGTGGAGACGGGGTTTCACCATGTTGGACAAGATGATCTCAATCTCCTGAGGTTGTGGTCTGCCCACCTCGGCCTCCCAAAGTGCTGGGATTACAGGAGTGAGCCACTGTGCCCAGCAAGACCCTGTCTTTATAAAACAAAAACAAAAACTTAAACGCTCTCTTTACAGTTTTTAAAATGGGGATCATCTACTTCATAAAATTGTTCTTCGATTAGTCTAGTGATATTTCTTGTGGTCCCACAGAGGCATTTTTGCTCATTTCCTAGCCCTCAGTGGGACAGATGGCTGAGGCTTCTGGGCATTGGTGATATTACGGTACTTTAAATTTCACTAAATTTGAACATTTTGTTAAACCAGGAATCCTTTCTTTCTCCATCTTCTCTAGGAATCAAAGGTTTCAATACTTCTCCTACTTGAGATATTTGTTTATCTCTTTGAAATCCCCCTATACAGAAGGGCCAGGGGCATGGTAGTAGCAACTACACATCCAGGATAGTCTTGAGTTTTTTGTTTGTTTTTTTGCGACAGGGTCTCACTCTGTCACCCTGGCCGGGGTGGCACGAACGCTGCTCACTGCAGCGTCAACCTCCTGGGTTCAAGCGATCTTCCTGCCTCAGTCTCCCGAGTAGCTGGGACCACAGGCATGCACCACCATGCCTAACTAATTGTATGATTTTATTTTATAAAGATGGAATCTTGCTATGTTGCCCAGGCTGGTCTTGGACTCCTGGCGTCAAGTGATCTTCCTATCTTGGCTTCCCAAAATGCTGGGATTATAGGTGTGAGCCATTGTGACTGGCAGTCTTGTTTTTTTTTTTTTTTTTCAATTGTAGCGAAATACACATAACATAAAGTTTACCGTCTCAGCCATGTAAGTGTACATGGCATTAAGTACATTCACATTGTTGGCTGGGTGCGGTGGCTCATGCCTGTAATCCCAGCACTTTGGGAGGCCGAGGCAGGTGGATCACCTGAGGTCGGGAGTTCAAGACCAGCCTGACCAGCATGGAGAAACCCCGTCTCTACTAAAAATACAAAATTAGCCAGGCACGGTAGCATGTGCCTGTAATCCCAACGCTTTGGGAGGCCAAAGGGGGCGGATCACCTAAAGTAGGGAGTTACAGACTAGCCTGACCAACATGGAGAAACCCTGTCTCTACAAAAAATACAAAATTAGCCAGATGTGGTGGTGCATGCCTGTAGCCCCAGCTACTCGGGAGGCTGAGGCAGGAGAATCGCTTGAACCTGGGAGGCGGAGGTTGTGGTAAGCCAAGATAGCGCCATTGCACTCCAGTCTGGGCAAAAAGAGAGAAACTCTGTCTCAGAAAAAAAAAAAAGTACATTCACATTGTTGTGTAACCATAGGATAATCTTATTTTAAAACGATTTTAAATATTTAAATTGCATTGCATTTTAATTTTTCTGCCGTATGCAAAATTGTCATATGAATAAAAAACTTTTAAACCCTTTGTCAGACCACCTGTCTCTGTTTTTCAAACAGTAATAGTATGAACTAGGTCAAGTCCTAAGCAGTTTTGAGCTCTGCCCTGGGGAACAGTACTCAGAAGTTAGTGCTGGAAGGGAATTTAGGAGTTGTCCAGTCCATGGGCCTTCCTTGATTTACATGATTGCCCATTTAGTTGGTTATTCAGGCATCAAACCTTTACTAAGCCTCTGTGCCAGGAATTGGAAAGAGTACTGGGGGAAGAATACAGCCAGGGGTGGCCAACCCACTGTCCTTCCCAGTGGAGCTCATGGTTGTCCAGAGGCAGATATGGACTCAGGACAATAGGAGAAGGGGCTCAGTGAGCTGGAGAGTATGAGATGAGATTAAAAATGTAGCCTGGGACCACATTTTAAAGGCTTCAGGTGTCATGGAGAAGAGTTTAGATTTCTTTTATTTTTTGCTACAGGTAATGGAGGCAGTGGGGTGGGAGTGGAGGTGGAGTCATGTGCATTTTAGAGTCAGTGCTGGCAGCATTGTAGATAGAGGGTGGGCTGGAGGGGTGCAAAATCAAGCTCAGTGAGAAACCTGTTGTACTCAGTAGCTTGGAAACATTAAATGTCTTTTAAAATCACACAGTGACAGAGCCAGGCCGACAGCTCAGCCCCAGGTTCTTTCTAAGCAAATGCAACAGGATGGATTTTTTCAAAACTTCGCAATACCAGATTTTGCCAATATTTCCTTCTAAAGAAGGCTCTCTCCCACCCAGTCCATGCTCTTTCCCTCATTCCATTGCTAGTTTCCCCAAAGCCTCCCTGGGGGAAGGCCTCTCCTCAAGATTATACTACCAGGAATGAAACTTGCTAGAAAAATGTGAAGCATTCCTGAACACCACCTCCACACCAGCAGCAGGCTTTGCAATGCTATCTTTGTGCCTTCCAGATAAAGAGATCGAAGTTTTTCCAAGATCTGATTCCCCAGGCTGATTTACATGAGGAGGGGTGTGAGTGGGGAGGAAGGATAGGCATGATCTGCAGAGAGGATGCAGATGGAAATTTCTGTTCCAAAGGTGAAGTCTCTCATGGCTGACAGCACTGGATCTGCACTAACAAGGAAACCAGCCCTGCTCTCTGGCTGTGGGATCAGACACAAAATCTAAGGAACAGTACGACTTCAATCTAGAACCCTGCAATGTCTAAGCTGGAAGGGTCCTTAGGCCTATTTAGGCCAATCCACCCATTTTATGAATGGGGAAATTGAACCCCAGGAGGTGGGAGATCAAACCTAGAGACAAGTGCTCTTGGCTTTATGCCAAGTATCCTTTCCACAGCCTCCTGCTCTTTTCATCTAATAGTACATGTGTATGTGTGCATAGGTTTATAAATAAGTAAAACTTGAGAGATAAACAAAATGACAGAAAGTGCCCTTAAGTGGCTGCATTTTTTAAAAGGTGCCACACTGGGTGCCGTGGCGCATTCCTGTGGTCCCTGCTACTCTGGAGGCTGAGGTGAGAGGATCCCTTGAGGCCAGGAGTTTGAGGTTGTACTGCTTTATGATCACGTCTGTGAACAGCCACTGCGCCCCAGCCTGAGCAACATAGCGAGACCCCTTCTTTAAAAATAATTTTTTTGCGGGGGGAAGGGGATGGAGTTTTGCTCTTGTTGCCCAGGCTGGAGTGCAACGGCGCGATCTCGGCAACCTCCGCCTCCACAGTTCAAGCAATTCTCCTGCCTCAGCCTTCTCTCATGCTGGGATTACAGGCATGAGCCACCATGCCTGGCTAATTTTGTGTTTTTAGTAGAGACGGGATTTTTCCATGTTGGTCAGGCTGATCTCGAACTCCCAACCTCAGGTGACATGCTTGCCTCAGCTTCCCAAAGTGCTGGGATTATAGGTGTGAGTCATCACACCTGAAATTTTTAAGAATGTAAAAAAGGTACTGATTCCACAAGAATCTAAGTAAAAATGCTCAGCCTTGAGAAGCTCTATGGCCCAGTCTCCTTTTGTTCCTTTTAGTGAGCTCCATTCACTCCAGCACCCATTTGTCATTAGTTTAAGACATCAGCACTGTTTCAAATGGTTATGGTTAGGTGGGCAGAGTGGCCTAGGAGAGAACAAACAACAGAGCTTGTGGTTGAGGAATCTAGTCTCCATATGCACTGATTAACTTTTTACTCCAGTGGTTCTCAACCTTGGCTGCATATTAGAATCAACTGGGCAGCTTTTAAAAATCGCAAAGCCGCTGGGCATGGTGAAGCTGCCGGGCGTGGTGGTTCAGGCCTGTAATCCCAGCACTTTGGGAGGCCAAGGTGGGCTGATCACAAGGTCAGGAGTTCAAGACCAGCCTGGCCAACATAGTGAAACCCCCATCTCTACTAAAAATACAAAAATTAGCCGGGTGTGGTGGTATGCACCTGTAATCCCAGCTACTAGGGAGGCTGAGGCAGGAGAATTGTGTGAACCCAGGAGGTGGAGGTTGCAGTGAGCCAAGACTGTGCCATTGCACTCCAGGCTGGGCAACACAGTGAGACTCCATCTCAAAAAAAAAAAAAGGAAAAAAAAAAAAAAAGGCGGGGCATAGTGGCTCACGCCTGTAATCCCAGTAGCGCTTTGGGAGGCCGAGGCAGGCGAATCACAAGGTCAAGAGATCAAGACCATCCTGGCCAATATGGTGAAACCCTGTCTCTACTAAAAATGCAAAAATTAGCTGGGCATGGTGCCACACACCTGTAGTCCCAGCTACTCGGGAGGCTGAGGCAGGAGAATCACTTGAACCCGGGAGGCAGAGGTTGCAGTGAGCCGAGATTGTGCCACTGCACTCCAGCCTGGTGACAGAGCAAGACTCTGTCTCAAAAAAAAAAAAAAAAAAAAAAAAATCCCAAAGCCCAGGCTCCAGACCAGACTAATTACATCAGAATCTCTAGGGGTTGGACCCAGACATTAGGATTTTTTTTTTTTAAAACCCAGCTGATTAAACTGAGTAGCCAAGGTGGAGAACCACTGCTTTTTCTTTTCCAATATTTGTTATAGCTCTTACTCTGCCAGCATGTCATAAATGTTTGGCAATCTTTGTTTAAAAAAAAAAAAAAGGAAGACTAGGAAAGAGAGCAGACAGATTGCTATATGTTTCTATCAGGTTAAAAAACATTTAAGGCTGAGCCGGGCGCGGTGGCTCACGCCTGTAATCCCAGCACTCTGGGAGGCCGAGGCGGGTGGATCATGAGGTCAGGAGATCGAGATCATCCTGGTTAACACAGTGAAACCCCGTCTCTACTAAAAAATACCAAAAATTAGCTGGGCGTGGTGGCGGGCACCTGTAGTCCCAGCTAATCGGGGGAGGCTGAGGCAGGAGAATGGCGTGAACCCGGGAGGTGGAGCTTGCAGTGAGCTGAGATCCAGCCACTGCACTCCAGCCTGGGTGACAGAGCGAGACTCCTTCTCAAAAAAAAAAAAAAAAAAATTTAAGGCTGGCGGGGTGGCTACACAGGAGGCTAAAGCGGGAGGATCACTTGGGCCCAGGAATTAGAGGCTGCAGTGAACTAGGATCCTGTCAATGCATTCCAGCCTGGGTGACAGAGTTTTTTGTTTTTTGAGAAATAGTCTCGCTCTGTTGCCCAGGTTGGAGTGCTGTGGCGCGATCTTGGCTCACTGCAACCTTCGCTTCCCAGGTTCAAGTGATTCTCCTGCCTCACCCTCCCGAGTAGCTGGGATTAAAGGCATGTGCCACTATGCCCAGCTAGTTTTTGCATTTTCAGTAGAGACGGGGTTTTGCCATGTTGTCCAGGCTGGTCTTGAACTCCTGACCTCAAGTGATCTGCCTGCCTCAGCCTCCCAAAGTGTGCTGGAATTACAGGCGTGAGCCACTGCGCCCAGTTGACCCTGTGTCTTAAAAAATAAAATAAAATAAAATAAAATAAAAAACGTTTAAGTGTTTCTGAGGATGAATTTTTAACTTGAATGTTTTCAGCCCAGCACCTTATATTGGCAGCCTGTATTGTATCAGGGCATATGTCTGTGGTGCCCCCCAATTAGACCTCCCTAAGGTCTTTGCCATCAGGGAGGAAGTTTGGCCTAATGGCTAACAGGGAGTTCTGAAGCTAACAAACGGGGGTTCTGACCTAGGGCAAGTTACTAAATCAGTGCAAAGTACCTGGCAAGTAGTCAACCTTATAAAATCTGGAACTGCTGTTATTTTTATATATGACTTCGTATTTCATGTTTCCTTGGGCAAAGTGTTGTCCAATAAAAGTTCATTGGTTGATGGGCTTAGTGAAGCACTATGCAATAGAAATATAAAAGCCATATATATAATTTCAAATTTTCTTTCTTTCTTTTTTTTTTTTGAGACGGAGTCTCGCTCTGTCGCCTAGGCTGGAGTGCAGTGGCGCAGTCTCAGCTCACTGCAAGCTCCGCCTCCCGGGTTCACGCCATTCTCCTGCCTCAGCCTCCTAAGTAGCTGGGCCTACAGGCGCCCGCCACCACGCCTGGCTAATTTTTTGTATTTTTGGTAGAGACAGGGTTTCACCATGGTCTCGATCTCCTGACCTTGTGATCCACCCGCCTCGGCCTCCCAAAGTGCTGGGATTACAAGCGTGAGCCACTGCGCCCAGCCAATTTCAAATTTTCTAGTGGCCATATTATAAAAAGTAAAATGAAACAAGGGAAATTAATTTTAACAGTATAGTTCCTTTAACTCTATATCCAAATACACTTCAACATGTAGTCAGTGTTTTTTTTTTTTTTAAGACGGAGTCTCACTCTGTCACCAGGCTGGAAGTGCAGTGGCATGATTTTGGCTCACCACAACCTCCACCTCCTGGGGCTCAAGCAATTCTGCCTTAGCCTCCCGAGTAGTTGGGACTACAGGCGTGTACCACCATGCCCGGTTAATTTTTGCATTTCTAGTAGAGACAGGATTTCACCATTTTGGCCAGGATGGTCTCGATCTCTTTTTCTCTTTTCATTTTTTCTTTTTTTTTTTTTTTTTCCTGGGAGACGGAGTCTCACTCTGTCACCCAGGCTGGAGTGCAGTGGCACAATCTCGGCTCATTGCAAGCTCCACCACCCAGGTTCACACCATTCCCCTGCCTCAGCCTCCCGATTAGCTGGGACTACAGGTGCCCACCACCACGCCCGGCTAATTTTTTTGTATTTTTAGTAGAGACGGGGTTTCACTGTGTTAGCCAGGATGGTCTTGATCTCCAACCTCCTGATCCACCCAACTCGGCCTCCCAAAGTGCTGGGATTACAGGTGTGAGCCACCACGCCCAGCTTTTTTTTTTTTTTTCTTTTTAAGATGGAGTCTTGCTCTGTCACCAGTGGGGAGTGCAGTGGCACAATCTCCGCCTCCTGGGTTCAAGCGGATTCTCCTGCCTCAGCCTCCTGAGTAGCTGGGACTACAGGCGCACGCCACCACACCCAGCTAAGTTTTTGTGTTTTTAGTAGAGACGGGGTTTCACCATGTTAGTCCACCTCAGCCTCCCAAAGTGCTGGGATTACAGGCATAAGCCATCATGCCCTGCCTATTTTTTATATTTTTAGTAGAGACAGGGTTTCACTATGTGGGCCAGGATGGTCTCGATCTCTTGACCTCGTGATCTGCCTGCCTCGGCCTCCCAAAGTACTGGGATTATAGGTGTGCGCCACTGCACCCGGCCATTTGTCTTAATTTTCACAAAATATTTGGTTGGCCCCAAAGGCAGTCTATACAGGGGCAGAGTGGGAATGTCACAGGAGCCTCTGTACCTGTGACTCTTCCCACCCAGGCCCTGCCCCACTGGGGGTGGCAGCCTTGTGGCCTTTGCAGCCAAGCAGCATGAGTCATCTTGGTCACTTGTTAAACTTTAGCTTCAGACTCAGAGCCGCTTTTGTTTTTCAGTTGAATAGGCAGCCCGGGACACACACACACACACACACACACACACACACACACTCTCACAGACATGAGTGCTCAGCCAACCAGGCTTAGTTCTTAAGTGGGAGAACATATTGTTTGTCATAATTAATATCACATTCCTGAATCTGCCCTTTCACTGTCACCCTAGGGGCTGATGGTCTCTGTCTGGGAAGCTCTGTATGCTTTCAGTTAGGTCAGGAGGTTGGGGAAGAATTCAGATCCAGCCAAAGGAACAAGGCAGGAATTCATCCTCCTATGACTGAGGGGATGTCCACAACCCAAACAGGGCCCCACTAGTCCAGCCAGGGCAGCAGAGCCTCTCCTTGTCCTCCCACCCAGGGTTGGAGATTTAGTCTCCATACGTCTCAATTCACTTCTTTTTTTTTTTTTTTGAGACAGGGTCTATCTCTGTTGCCCAGGTTGGAGTGCAGTGAGGCTATCTCAGCTCACTGCAAGCTCCGCCTCCCGGGTTCATGCCATTCTCCTGCCTCAGCCTCCCAAGGAGCTGGGACTACAGGCGCCCACCACCACGCTTTTTTTTGTATTTTTAGTAGAGACGGGGTTTCACCATGTTAGCCAGGATGGTCTCAATCTCCTTACCTGATGATCCGCCCGTCTCGGCCTCCCAAAGTGCTGGGATTTCAGGCGTGAGCCACTGCGCCCGGCCTCAATTCACTTCTTAACCCCAATGGTTCTCAACCATGGCTCCATGTTAGACTCACTCAGGGAGCTTTAAAAATTCCTGATGTGGCTGGACGCGGTGGCTCACGCCTGTAATCCCAGCACTTTAGGAGGCTGAGGCGGGCGGATCACAAGGTCAGGAAATCGAGACCATCCTGGCTAACACGGCGAAACCCCATCTCTACTAAAAAAATACAAAAAATTATCCTGGGGGCAGCTGAAAAAAAAAAAAAAATTATCCGGGCATGGTGGCGGGCGCCTGTAGTCCCAGCTACTCAGAAGGCTGAGGCGGGAGAATGGCGTGAACCCAGAAAGCTGAGCTTGCAGTGAGCCGAGATCGCGCCACTGCACTCCAGCCTGGGCTACAGAGCAAGACCCTGTCTAAAAAATAAAAAAAAAATTCCTGATGCCCAGGTCAAAAACAATTAACTCAGAAACTTTGAGGCCTTTGCTCTTTGACCAGGTGGATTTATGATTTACAGGCTCAGACGGAGCCATAGGCTCTGTCCAGCAGTCCTTCAGTACTCTGGAGTCCACAGCCCCAACAGTTTCCAGGCCCAAGAACAGTGATTGGACACCCTCGCTGCTCTCTGGGCCCCTCTGTCCTTCTTCAGCCAGTGTGGTTGAGAAAGCGCAGGGAAAGGAACGCTCCTTGTCTTCTTTTCTCCCACTTCAGAGAAAGCTAGCAGCATCCCCACCACTGCTGGCCACATACTCTGTGCCCTATGTGCTTTGCTCCATATGCTTTTTCCTCTGTCTCTTTCTCAAACGTTTAGTCTGTTTGTTGGTCTTTTCCCTTTCAGCTTATGAACATCCTTGTGTCACTACTACCTAAAAAACCCAAATCCTTATCTCCACTCTGTCTCTCCTTCAACTTAGTACCTTACCTCTTAGCTCAGTGGCGGCGGCTGCTGGGGCTTCTTCTTCTTCTTTTTTTTTTTTTTTTTTTTTTTGAGACAAGGTCTCGCTCTACCGCCCAGGCAGGAGGGCAGAGGCGCCATTGCGATTCACTACAGTCTGGAACTCCCAGGCTAAAGCAGTCCTCCCACCTCAGCCCCTGAAATAGCTGGGACTACAGGCACCAGCTATTAAACTGAGCTAATTTTTTTTTTTTTTTTTTTTTTTTTTTTTTGAGATGGAGTCTCACTCTTTCACCCAGGCTGGAGTACAGTGGTGCATTAATTTTTGTATTTTTGTACTTCTAATAGAGATGGGTTTTTACTGCGTTGGTCAGGCTGGTTTTGAACTCCTGACCTCAAGTGATCCGCTTGCCTCGGCCTCCCAAAGTGCTGAGATTACAGGCATGAGCCACTGCACCCAGCCTCACTCAGCTAATTTTTGTATTTTTTATAGCAGAAAAGGTTTCACCATGTTGCCCAGGCTGGTCTCAAACTCCTGGGCTAAAGTGATCCTCACGCCTTGGCCTCCCAGAGTGCCGGGATTGTGGGTATGAACTACTGCCTGGCCGTGCTAAGCTTATTGAAGGAGCAGCCCAGAAGCAGTCTGCATATTGTCACCTCTCCTCAACCATCACAGGTGTCTTTGGCCGCATCCCAACAAAGATACTCCCCACACTCACTAAGATCACCAGTGACCTCCTTGCCACCAAATCCTTCCTTGCTCATTTTCCTTCTCTCTCTTTCTTTCTTTCTTTCTTTCTTTTTTTTTTTTTTTTTTTTTTTTCTGAGATGGAGTCTCCCTCTGTCGCCCAGGCTGGAGTGCAGTGGCCGGATCTCAGCTCACTGCAAGCTCCGCCTCCCGGGTTCACGCCATTCTCCTGCCTCAGCCTCCAGAGTAGCTGGGACTACAGGCGCCCGCCACCTCGCCCGGCTAGTTTTTTGTATTTTTTAGTAGAGACGGCGTTTCACTGTGTTAGTCAGGATGGTCTCGATCTCCTGACCTCGTGATCCGCCCGTCTCGGCCTCCCAAAGTGCTGGGATTACAGGCTTGAGCCACCGCGCCCGGCCTCTTTCTTTCTTTCTTTCTTTCTTTCTCTCTCTCTTTTTTCTTTCTTTCTCTCTCTTTCTTTCTCTTTCTTTCCCTCCCTCTCTCCCTCCCTCCCTCCCTTCCTCCCTTCCTTCCTTCCTTCCTTCCTTCCTTCTCTCTATCTTTCCTCCTTCTTTCCCTTCCTCCTTTCCTCCCTTCCTTCCTTCCTCTCTTTCCTGGAGGGGGACAGAGTCTTGCTCTGTCACCCACGCTGGAGTGCAATGGTGCAATCTCGGCTCACTGCAACCTCTGCCTCCCAGGTTCAAGCAATTCTCCTGCCTCAGCCTCCTGAATAGCTGGGATTACAGGCACATGCCACCACACCTGGCTAATTTTTGTATTTTTAGTAGAGATGGGGTTTCTCCATGTTGGTCAGGCTGGTCTCGAACTCCTGACTGCAGATGATCCACCCACCTCGGCCTCCCAAAGTGCTGGGATTGCAGGTGTGAGCCACTGTGCCTGGCCCCTCCTTGCCCATTTTCAGTCTCCCCACTGTTTGCTCTGTGGCTATATCATCATTTCCTCTCCCTTGAAATTCATCTGTGGTTCAGGTAACTCCTCTTTTTACTGATTCCACTCATCTCTGTGATGGTTTCTTCCTAGTTTCCTCTTCCTCAGCTCAGCCTTGAGATTGCTGTTCCCCAATTCTTATCTTTGGCCTTCTCTCCAGTTGGAATTTATCTACCCCAAGGCTTTACTATCTATCTAACATTAACTTCCAGATCTTTGTCTCTAGTTCAGATTTTTTTTTTTTTTTTTTTTTTTTTTGAGATGCAGTCTCACTCTGTTGCACAAGCTGGAGTGCAGTGGTGTAGTCTCAGCTCTCTGCAACCTCCACCTCCTGAGCTCAAGCAATTCTCCTGCCTCAGCCTCCTGAATAGCTGGGATTACAGGCACGTGACACTGCACCCAGCTAATTTTTGTATTTTTTATTTTTAGTAGAGACAGGGTTTCACCATGTTGCCCAGGCTGGTCTTGAACTCCTGACCTCAGGTGATCCACCTATCTCAGCCTCCCAAAGTGCTGGGATTACAGGCATGAGCCACCATGCGGGGCCCAGATTTCTTGTATGTCCCTCCATCTACTGGACATTTCCACACTAATATCCTTCTAAACATGTCCAAAATGGAACCCATTATTTTCTCCCATCAAGTTTGTTCTTTCTGTAGTCATTTTACTTAACAACGAAACACTTAGAAGCATTACCAAAGTTAGAAACAAGAAAAGGTGCCTAATGCCATCACTGTTATTTAGAATTATTCTGGAAGATCTATTCAATTCGATAAAATTTTATAAGAAAAAGAAACAGCCGGGCACGGTGGCTAGTGTCTGTAATCCCAGCACTTTGGGAGGTCGATGCAGGCGGATCACAAGGTCAGGAGTTCGAGACCGGCTTGACCAACATGGTGATACCCTGTCTCTACTAAAATATAAAAATTAACTGGGCGTGGTGGCCTATAATCCCAGCTACTCAGGAGGCTGAGGCAGGAGCTTGAACCTGGGAGACAGAGGTTGCAG
>NC_045448.1:70755751-70758020 GCF_002776525.5 Piliocolobus tephrosceles | reverse complement strand
GGGCGACAGAGCGAGACTCCGTCTCAAAGAAAGAAAGAAAGAAAGAAGGGCAACACTTGCTGGAAAGAAGGCAGTTACCAATATTTGTAGATGTGGAAAATTCCAGAGACTCACATGAAAAACAGAACTAATCAAAGAACGAAAACTAATCAAAAAACAATAAGGGTGCATGTTACAAATTTTTTGTTTTTTTTGATACAGTCTTACTCTGTCGTCCAGGCTGGAGAGCAGTGGCACAATCTCAACTCACTGCAACCTCCGTCTTCCAGGTTCAAGCAATTCTCCTGCCTCAGCCTCCTGAGTAGCTGGGACTATAGGCGAATGCCACCACATCCAGCTATTTTTTTTGTATTTTTAGTAGAGACGGGGTTTCACTGTGTTAGCCAGGATGGTCTCGATCTCCTGACCTCGTGATCCACTGCCTCGGCCTCCCAAAATGCTAGGATTACAGGCGTGAACCACTGCCCCGGCACCTGTTACAAATTAATATCACTAAGGTAATAGCAGTGCCATTATTCTTTCATTCATTTCAAAACTTTTACTGAGAACCTACAGTGTGGAGGCCCTGTTTCTTAAGCTCTATGGCTTTTTTTTTTTTTTTCAGACGGAGTCTAGCTCTATCCCAGGCTGGAGTACAGTGGCTGGATCTCGACTCATTGCAACCTCTGCCTCCCAGGTTCAGGTGATTCTCCTGCCTCAGCCTCCCAAGTAGCTGAGATTACAGGCATGCGCTGCCACGCCCGGCTAATTTTTGTATTTTTAGTAGAGATGGAGTTTCACCATGTTGGCCGGGCTGGTCTTGATCTCCTGACCTCGTCATCTGCCCACCTCGGCCTCCCAAAGTGCTGGGATTACAGGTGTGAGCCAACGTGCCCGGCCAGGTCTATGGCTATTATGATCAAAAGATATGTGGTCTCTGCTCTCATGAAGCTTACATTCTAGTAATAAGAAACAAAGCCCGGCATGGTGGCTCACGCCTGTAATCCCAACACTTTGGGAGGCCAAGGTGGGAGGATCACTTGAGGTCAGGAGTTCAAGACCAGTCAGGCCAACATGGTGAAACCCCATCTCTACTAAAAATACAAAAATTAAGGCCAGTCACGGTAGCTTACCCCTGTAATCCCAGCACTTTGGGAGGCCAAGGCAGGCGGATCTCCTGAGGTCGGGAGTTCGAGACCAGCCTGACCAATATGGAGAAACCCTGTCTCTACTAAAAATGCAAAATTAGATGGGTGTGGTGACACATGCCTGTAATCTCAGCTACTTTAGGAGGCTGAGGCAGGAGAATTGCTTGAACCTGGGAGGCGGAGGTTGCAGTGAGCCGAGATCGTGCCATTGCACTCCGGCCTGGGCAACAAGAGTGAAACTCCATCTCAAAAACCAAAAATAACAACAACAACAAAAATTAGCCCGGCATGGTGACATGAACCTGTAATCCCAGCTACTCGGGAGGCTGAGGCAGGAGAATCGTTTGAACCTGGGAGGCAGAGGTTGCAGTGAGCTGAGATCGTGCCACTGCACTCCAGCCTCGGTGACAGAGTGAGAAATGAGATACTATATTCAAAAAACTTCCACTTCTTTTACTCTTTTATTTTAAAAAAATTATTTATTTATTGTTTTGAGACAGTCTGACTCCGTCATCTAGGCTGGAGTGGAGTGGTGGTGTGATCTTGGTTCACTGCAACCTCCCCCTCCTGGGTTTAAGAGGTTCTCCTACCTCAGCTTCCCTAGCAGCTGGGATTAGAGATGCCCGCCACCATGCCCAGCTAATTTTTGTATTTTTAGCAGAGACAGGGTTTCACCATGTTAGCCAGACTGGTCTCAAACTCCTGACCTCAAGTGAACCCCCCACCTCGGCCTCCCAAAGTGCTGAGATTACAGGCGTGGGTTACCACGCCCTGCCCAAACGTCCACTCCTGATAGCAACCACAAATATAAAATATGCAGGAATAAACTCGATCAGTAATGTGAAAGACATTATAAAAAAAAAAAAAAAACAGGCTGGGTGCGGTGGCTCAAGCCTGTAATCCCAGCACTTTGGGAGGCCGAGACGGGTGGATCACGAGGTCAGGAGATCAAGACCATCCTGGCAAATACGGTGAAACCCTGTCTCTACTAAAAAATACAAAAAACTAGCCGGGCGAGGTGGCGGGCGCCTGTAGTTCCAGCTACTTGGGAGGCTGAGCCAGGAGAATGGCGTGAACCTGGGAGGTGGAGCTTGCAGTGAGCTGAGATCCCGCCACTGCACTCCAGCCTGGGCGACAGAGTG
>NC_045448.1:70745815-70755651 GCF_002776525.5 Piliocolobus tephrosceles | reverse complement strand
AAAAAAAAAAAAAAAAAAAAAAAAAAAAAAAAAAAAAAAAAAACAGAGGAATAAAGGGAATCTTTAAAAATGGGAAGAAACACTATGTACCTAGATTGGAAAATCTAATATGAATTTTTAATTTTAATTAGTTTATTTTGGAAGTACTTTGATGTAATAAAAATCAAAAGTTTAAATGAGAAAAAATAACTTTATTTTTATTTTAAAATATTTTCTGACATATTCTGAGTCCGACTTCTGTTTGAGGAAATAATTTTAAAATGTTGAAAAATGGTATAGGCCAGGCGCGGTGGCTCAAGCCTGTAATCCCAGCACTTTGGGAGGCCGAGACGGGCGGATCACGAGGTCAGGAGATTGAGACCATCCTGGCTAACACGGTGAAACCCCGTCTCTACTAAAAAAGCTGCAAAAAACTAGCTGGGCGAGGTGGCTGGCGGGCGCCTGTAGTCCCAGCTACCCGGGAGGCTGAGGCAGGAGAATGGCATGAACCCGGGAGGTGGAGCTTGCAGTGAGCTGAGATCCGGCCACAGCACTCTAGCCTGGGTGATAGAGCGAGACTTCGTCTCAAAAAAAAAAAAGAAAAATGGTATAAGGCTGGTGCTACCAGTCATTACCATTTAGTACTTGGAAGCGATAACCAAACAGTGTGGGGCTGGCACAGGAAAAGACAGGTATGTCAGTAACACAGAAAGAAATGTGTAGAATAAAAATAGTGTTATAAAGGCATCACACATCAATAGGGAAAAGGATAGATTATTTAGGGAATGACAAAATGTTTCATCTTGATGACACATCTCACGGGTTGGAGGTAGCTGCTTGCAGTTCTAATCGGGCTGTGAGGCCTAGTCTGGGTTTAACTAGGAGTTCTGCATTTGATTAGAAATGTCTTCCAG
Organism: Piliocolobus tephrosceles; assembly: GCF_002776525.5. Lineage (NCBI taxonomy): Eukaryota > Metazoa > Chordata > Mammalia > Primates > Cercopithecidae > Piliocolobus > Piliocolobus tephrosceles. The sequence continues at coordinate 70,754,758 of NC_045448.1, read as the reverse complement.
GGGCCCGGGAAGGGGAGACAGATTCACTCAGACCACATATTTTCCCTTCCTGGATTATTCAATAAGTATCACTGGGACAATGAGTCCGCAATTTGGGGGAAAAAATTATTAGCTCTTCCCATCATATATAATATATACCCAAGTAAATGTCAGACGGTTTAGATTTAAATAGTATAAAAAATGGAAACATAAAATACTAGAAGGAAAAAAGAGGAAATTTTGAAAAACAATTATTGAAGTTAGGGAAGAACTTTCCAAACCTGACTTTAAAGACAGAAACTATAAAGTTAAAGATTGATAGATTTAGCTACTTAATCATTAGACACTTCTGCAGAGCAGAAGTTAAAAGAAAACTGACACATTAAAAAAATGCACTATATATGTCGAAGGGTTAATATTTTACTATATAATGAGATCTTTAATTATTAAGAAAAATACGAACACTCCAGTAGAAAAAGATGAAAAAGATATGAATAGGCAATTCACTAAAGGAGAAAGGCAAACAGCTGAGAGATATGTAACATTTCTTGTTACTCACCAGTAATCCAAGAAATGAAAATTTTTTAAATGCTATACCATTTTTTTCACCTGCCAGACTGGTAAAGAAAAATCTCTAGTGTGTTTAAGGATGTGGGAAACAACACTGAAGTGGAGAAAATCCCAGCTAACTGGGCCTAGTCACGTTGGACACAAATTCTACTTTATAATGGTTTCCTATTTCAGAAAGCAGTCAAGCAGTGGAGGCATTTACTGGAGAGATCTGCAAAAAGTTGAGAAAGCAGAAGACCTCTATAGCTAAACTATAATTCTGTAAATTTGTGGTTAGCAAGAATATCCTGTCAGGCTGTTAAATTCTAGTTTCCTTTTCTTATTCTAAAACATATTTTCTGAAGAAATGGGTCATGAGGGCTTAGCCTATTTTCCCCTAACAAAGCTTTAATATCTTGGATACCCAAATCCCTTGTTAAAATTTTGGGTATAAACTGGCCCCACCTTAGGGTACAGTGAGACAGCCCCCTGCTGGGCATCACAGCATTGGCTTGAGGCCAAGAAGCCCACCCAAATGGGCCACTTCTTCCCCTGTGAGGAACAGGGGACTCACAGGTCTCCAGTCTTCTAATCCTGATCTGACACAGGTACAATAAACTCCGTGTTTGTCACCTTGTTCTTGGTGGTGAGCTACAAAAATTAGCCGGACGTGGTGGCCAGTGCCTGGGGAGGCTGAAGCAGGAGAATCGTTTGAACCCGGGAGGCAGAGGTTGAAGTGAGCCGAGATAGCGCCACTTGCACTCCAGGCTGGGGTATAGAGACAGCAAAAAAAAAAAAAAAAAAAAAAAAAAAAAGACTGCTCTTATAATAAATAAGACAAAATGCCCATCCCAGGAAGAAAACATGCAAAGGATATAAAGAGGTGGTTTATAAAAGAAAAAATATAAATTCAAAAATCATGAACCTTTCAGAATGCAAATTAAAATCACCAACAGATCCTGCTTTTTGCTTAACAAATTAGCAAAGGCTAAAAAAAAAAGCAAGATGATGCCCAGTGTTGGTGAAGGTACAGAAAAAGGGGCACAGTGATGAGAGCACACTTTGGTAAAATCTTTCTGCACAGTAGCATTTCTCAAAGAGTGGTGGGGGCCCCTAGGGCTTCCTGAGATCCTTTCAGGGGTCTGAGAGGTTAAAACTATTTTCATAATAACACTAAGATGTGGTTGGGTGTGGTGGCTCACGCCTGTAATCCTAGCACTTTGGGAGGTTGAGGTGGGTGGATCACCTGAGGTCAGGAGTTTGAGGTCAGCCTGGCCAACATGGCGAAACCCTGTCTTTACTAAAAATAAAAATAAAAAAAAAATAGCTGGGTGTGGTGGTGCATACCAGTAGTCCCGGCTACTCAAGAGGCTGAGGTAGGAGAATTGCTTGAACCTGGGAGGCACAGGTTGCAGTGAGCCGAGAATGAACCACAGCACTCCAGTCTGGGAGACAGGGCAAGACTCCATCTCAAAAAAAAAAAAAAAAAAACCAAAAAAAAAAAAAAAACCACACAAAAAAACCTTGTTTGCCTTTTTCATTCTCATTCTCTCACTGGCACAGAATGTAATTTTCCAGAGGTTAGATGATTTGTGATATCACATGTGATTAATGCAGAAACAAATAGGAGACAGTGTATTCTATTGTCAGACATTAAGGAGATTTGCAAAAAATGTAAAATAATGCCACAAAATATTTTCTCACACTAAGTATTTTTTGTTTGGGAAATTTTGTTTTTGTTTTTGTTTTTGTGTTTGGATGGAGTTTACTCTTTTTTTTATTTTTTATTTTTTATTTTATTTTTTTTTTTTTTGAGGCAGAGTCTCACTCTGTTGACCGGGATGGAGTACTGTGGGCGGATCTCAGCTCACTGCAAGCTCCGCCTCCCGGGTTCACGCCATTCTCCTGCCTCAGCCTCCCGAGTAGCTGGGACTACAGGCGCCCGCCACCTCGCCCGGCTAGTTTTTGTATTTTTTAGTAGAGACGGGGTTTCACCGTGTTAGCCAGGATGGTCTCGATCTCCTGACCTCGTGATCCGCCCGTCTCGGCCTCCCAAGGTGCTGGGATTACAGGCTTGAGCCACCGCGCCCGGCCGGATGGAGTTTACTCTTGTTGCCCAGGTTAGAGTGCAATGGTGCCATCTCGGCTCACTGCAACCTCCGCCTCCTGAGTTCAAGCAATTCTCCTGCCTCAGCCTCCTGAGTAGCTGGGATTACAGGCATGCGTCACCACGCCCGTTTAATTTTGTATTTTTAGTAGAGACAGGGTTTCTCCATATTGGTCAGGCTGGTCTCGAACTCCCGACCTCAGGTGATCTGCCTGCCTTGGCCGCCCAAAGTGCTGGGAATATAGGTGTGAGCCACTGCGCCCGGCCGGAAAAGTTATTTTTAATAAAAAAAATCAATTTATGTTAGCATTTAATGGGTTTATTATAGTTACTTGTAAAAGAATTAACATGTAAACATTTACAATGTTTATATGCTTTAATTTGTGAGACAGTTATTATGATACAAATGACCCACATAACAAAAATGCTTTTTAGGAATCTCAATAATTTTTTTTTTCCAACACTCTGTTGCCCAGGCTGGAGTGCGGTGGTGCGATCACGGCTCACTGCGGCCTCATGGGCTCAAGTTATCCTCCCACCTCCGCCTCCCGAGTGGCTGTGACCACAGTCACTTGGCACTATATCTGGCTAACTTTTGTATTTTTTGTAGAGACAGGGCTTTGCCATGTTGCCCAGACCAGGATTGTTGATGAACTTCTGGGCTCAAGTAGTGATTGTTGATGAACTTCTGGGCTCAAGTAGCCACCGCGCCCGGCCAAACTGAGTAATTTTTAAGAGTGTAAAGGGATAAGACCAAAAAGTTTGAGAACTGCTGTTGTATAGCAAAGTGATAATGTGCATGAAAAGCCTTAGGAAATGAAGCTGCCCTTAAATCCAGCCTTTCCTCTTTTGAATAATTTGTTTTTGTTCTTTTGTTTTTGAGACGGAGTCTCGCTCTGTCCCCCAGGCTGGAGTGGAATGGTGGGATCTCGGCTCACTGCAACCTCTGCCTCCTGGATTCAAGCGATGCTCCCACCTCAGCCTCCCCAATAGCTGGGACTACAGGTACCGGCCACCGCACCCGGCTAATTTTTTTGTATTTTTAGGAGAGACGGGGTTTCACTATGTTGGCTGGGCTGGTCTGGAACTCCCGACCTCCAGCGATCCGCTAGCCTCGGCCACCCAAAGTGCTGGAATTACTTACAGGTGGAGTTCCAGGCCAGCCTGGCCAACATGGAGAAAAAAAATAGAAAGATTACCCGGGCGCTGTGGCGGGTAAGCTGAGGCAGAAGAATCATTTGAACTCAGGTGAGCTGATATCGTGCCACTGCACTCCAGCCTGGGCGACAGAGCGAGACTCTGTCTCAAAAACAAGAAAAGAAAGAGAGAGAGAGAGAGAAAGGGAGGAAGGAAGGAAGGAAGACAGCAAAATGTACAAACAAATGTGAATAAGTAGGAGAGAGGTTAAAAAAAATAACACATGGCAAAAAAAAAAAAAAAACCACAAAATTGTAGTATTTATTGTAGTGAAAATGTTCACAGTTTATTAAGGTAAAAAATAGGAAAAAAATATAAAATAATGAAAGAATAGTGTTTTCAACAAATGATGTTGGAACGACTGGATATCCAAATGCAACAGAACAAATTTGGAATATTATACCATATACAAAAATTAACATAAAATGAATCAAAGACCTAAATCCGAGGTCATGAAGATTTATATTTTTGTTTTCTTCTAAGAGTTTTATAGTTCTAGTTCTTACACTATAAAACTCACAGAAGAACACATGAATATAAATCTTCATGACCTTAGATTAGGCAATGGTTTCTTACATATGACAATAAAAGCACAAGCAACGACAACCAAAAAAACAGAAAGAAAAAAAGAGAAAAAATTTGTCTTCATCAAAATTAAAAACTTTTGTGCTTCAAAGGACATTATTATTATTATTATTATTATTATTATTATTATTTTTGAGACAGAGTCTCGCTGTGTCGCCTAGGCTGGAGTGCAGTGGGGCAATCTCGGCTCACTGCAAGCTCCGCCTCCCGGGTTTACGCCACTCTCCCGCCTCAGCCTCTGAGTAGCTGGGACTACAGGCGCCGGCCACCATGCCCAGCTAGTTTTTTTTGTATTTTTTTTAGTAGAGACGGGGTTTCATCATGTTAGCCAGGATGGTCTTGATCTCCTGACCTCGTGATCCACCCGCCTCGGCCTCCCAAAGTGCTGGGATTACAGGCTTGAGCCACCGCGCCCGGCCCAAAGGACATTATTAAGAAAGTTATGACAACTCACAGAACGGGAGAAAATATTTATAAATTATATGTCTAATAAGGTTCTAGTATGTAGAATATATAAATAACTCTTACAACGCAATAATAAAAAGACAACTTAATTTTTTTAATGGGCAAAGGATTTTATTTTATTATTTTATTTTACTTTATTTTATTTTGTTGTTTTGAGATGGATTCTCACTCTGTCACCCAGGCTGGAATAGTGGTGGCATGATCTTGGCTCACTGAAACCTCTACTTCCCGGGTTCAGGCAATTCTGCCTCACCCTCCCGAGTAGCTGGGACCACAGGCGCACACTATGGCACCTAGCTAATTTTTTTTACTTTTAAGTTTTTAATTTTTAGTAGAGATGAGTTTTCACTATGTTGCCCAGGTTGGGGAGGATTTTAATACATATTTCTCCCAGGAAGATATATAAATGGCCAATAAGCAAATGAAAAGATACTCAATTAGGGAAATGCAGGTTAAAACCATAATGAGGTGTCACTTTACACCCACTAGGATGGCTACAGTAAAAAAAAGAAAAAAAAGAAAAAGTGGCCAGGCGCAGTGACTCAATCTTGTAATCCCAGCACTTTGAGAGACTAAGGCAGGCAGATCGTTTGAGACCAGCCTGGGCAACATGGCGAACCTCATCTTTACTAAAAATACAAAAAATTAGCCAGGCATGGTGCTGCGTGCCTGTAGTCTCAGCTATTTGGGAAGCTGAGGTGGGAGGATCACCTGAGCTCGGGAAGTTGAGGCTGCAGTGAGCAGAGGTCACACCACTGCACTCCAGCCAGAGCAACAGGAGTGAGACCCTATCCCAAAAAAAGAAAAAAAAGTGTTGGCAAGAATGTAGAAATATTGGAACCCTCATATACTACTGGTGGGAATGTAAAAAAAAATTTGGCAGTCCTCAAAAAGTTAAACATAGAGTTACCATATAACCCAGCAATTCCACAGATAGGTATATACTCCAAAGAAATGAAAACATATATCCATACAAAACTTGTACACAAATGTTCAATGTTCACCACAGCATTATTCATCATAGTCAGAAAGTGGAAACAATACAAATGTCCAGCAACTAATGAATGGATAAATAAAATGTCGTATGGTCATGTGATACCATATATTGTATGACCATATCACACTTGAATACAAATATATTCAACCATTAAAAGAAAAGAAGGCTGGGCGCAGTGGCTCATGCCTGTAATCCCAGTACTTTGGATGGTCGAGGTGGGCAGATCACGAGGTCAGGAGATCGAGACCATCCTGGTTAACACGGTGAAACTCCATCTCTACTTAAAAAAACACACAAAAAATTAGCCAGGCGAGGTGGTGGGCACCTGTAGTCCCAGCTACTCAGGAGGCTGAGGCAGGAGAATGGTGTGAACCTGGGAGCCGGAGCTTGCAGTGAGCCGAAATTGCACCACTGCACTCCAGCTTGGGCAACAGAGCAAGACTCCATCTCAAAAAAAAAAAAAAAAAAAAAGAAGAAGAAAATAAGTATTGATACATGCTACAACATAGATGAACCTTGAAAACTTACACTAAATGAAAGAAGTCAGACACAAAAGGCCACATATTGTATAATTCTATTTATATGAAATGTGCAAAATAAACAAATCCATAGAGCCAGAAAGTAGATTAGTGCTTGCCAGGGGCTCGGGGCTGGGGACTGGAGGTGAGGGAGGATGGAAATGACTGATAATAGGTGCAAAGGTTACTTTTTGGGGTGATGAAAATGACTGGCATGAGAGAGTGATGATGATTACACAACCTTGTGAATATACTAAAAACCATTAAAGTGTACACTTTAAAATGGTGAATTTGGCTGGGTGCAGTGGCTCACGCCTGTAATTCCAGCACTTTGGGAGGTCGAGGTGGGCAGATCACTTGAGGTCAGGAGTTTGAGACCAGCCTGGCCAACATGGTGAAACCCCATCTCTTCTAAAAATACAAAAATTAGCCCGGAGGCATGGTGGGCACCTGTAATCCCAGCTACTCAGGAGGCTGAGGCAAGAGAATCACTTGAACCCAGGAGACGGAGATTGGAGTGAGCCGAGATGGCACCACTGCATTCCAGCCTGGGTGATGGAGCAAGACTCTGTCTAAAAAAAAAAAAAAAAAGAAAAAGAGTACATTTATAAACACACACACTCTCTCTCTATATGCGTGTGTGTGTGTGTGTATATATATATATATAGTGTCTATATATATTGAAAAGTAGTATATTTATATATGCATACAACAAAGAATAGAGGATGTTAATAGCAATAGGGGTTTTTATATGTGTTAGATATTCATATATGCTCTATAAAGACATATATTGCTTTCTTTTCATTTTTTATTTATTTATTTTTTTTGAGACAGGGTCTCTGTCACCCAAGCTGGAGTGCAGTGGCATAGTCACGGCTCACTACAGCCTGGACCTGCTGGACTCAGGTGATCCTCCCACCTCAGCCTTCCAAGTAGCTGGGACCATACATGCACTACCAAGCCCAGCTATTTATTTTATTTTATTTTTTGTAGAGACAGGGTTTTGGCATGTTGCCCAGGCTCGTCTTGAACTCATGGGCTCAAGCAATCTTCCTGAGCCTTGGTTTCCCAAAGTGCTGGGATTACAGGCATGAGTCACCATTCCTGGCCTTTACATTTTTAGTTTTATTTCATTTTATTTATTTATTTATTTATTTATTTATTTATTTATTTATTTATTTTTTGATGCAGAGTCTTGCTTCATTGCCCAGGCTGGAGTGCAGTGGCGCAGTCTCAGCTCACTGCAAGCTCTGCCTCCCGGGTTCAGACCATTCTCCTGCCTCAGCCTCCAAGAGTAGCTGGGACTACAGGCGCCCGCCACCATGTCCGGCTAATTTTTTGTATTTTTAGTAGAGACAGGGTTTCACCGTGTTAGCCAGGATTGTCTCGATCTCCTGACCACGTGATCTGCCTGCCTCAGCCTCCCAAAGTGCTGGGATTACAGGCGTGAGCCACCACGCCCGGCCCCTATTCTTTAAAATATAATAGAGATGAGGTATCACCATGTTGCCCAGACTGGTCTCCAAGTCCTGGCCTCAACTGATATTCTCACTTGGCTTCCCAAAGTGCTGGGATTACGGGCATAAACCACCATTCCTGGCCTTTAAATTTTTATTTTTTTAAAATATAATAGAGATAAGGTCTCACTATGTTGCCCAGACTGGTCTCGAATTCCTGGCCTCAACTGATCCTCCTGCCTTGGCCTTCCAAAGTGTTGGGAGTGTAGGTGTGAGCCACCGTGCCAGGTTTCATGTATGCTTTCTTGATTGAAAAATTAGGCAGGCTGGGCACGGTGGCTTACACCTGTAATCCTAGCACTTTGAGAGGCTGAGGCAGGTGGATTGCTTGGGCCCAGGAGTTCGAGACCTGTCTGGGCAACATGGTAAAACCCTGTCTCTACTAAAAATACAAAAAATAGCCAGTGTGGTGCCTCACAACTGTAGTCCCAACTACTCGGGAGGCTGAGGTGGGAGGATCACTTAAACCCAGGAGGCGGAGGTTACAGTGAGCCTAGATCGCACCACTGTACTCCAGCCTGGGTGATCGAGTGACACCGTGCCTCAAAAAAATAAAATAAAATAATAAATAAATAAATAGGCCGGGCGCGGTGGCTCAAGCCTGTAATCCCAGCACTTTGGGAGGCTGAGACGGGCGGATCACGAGGTCAGGAGATCGAGACCATCCTGGCTAATACGGTGAAACCCCATCTCTACTAAAAATACAAAAAAAAACCCAGCCCGGCGAGGTGGCGGGCGCCTGTAGTCCCAGCTACTCCGGAGGCTGAGGCAGGAGAATGGCGTAAACCCGGGAGGCGGAGCTTGCAGTGAGCTGAGATCGGGCCACAGCACTCCAGCCCGGGCGACAGAGCCAGACTCCGTCTCAAAAAAAAAATAAAAAAATAAAAATAGGGCTGGGCGCGGTGGCTCAAGCCTGTAATCCCAGCACTTTGGGAGGCCGAGACGGGCGGATCACGAGGTCAGGAGATCGAGACCCTCCTGGCTAACACGGTGAAACCCCGTCTCTACTAAAAATACAAAAAATTAGCC